>NC_134647.1:2370287-2670287 GCF_030463565.1 Pelecanus crispus | reverse complement strand
CAAGTGGCAGGTGGTGGCCACGCAGCCCCTTCCCTGGGAGGGCAGCAGCCCACCATCTCAGAGGGAGCCCGCCATCTCGGAGGGAGCCCACAACCTTGGAGGGAGCCCACAATCTCGGAGGGAGCCCGCCATCTCGGAGGGAGCCCACCATCTCGGAGGGAGCCCGCAATCTCGGAGGGAGCCCACCATCTCGGAGGGAGCCCGCAATCTCGGAGGGAGCCCACCATCTCGGAGGGAGCCCGCAATCTCGGAGGGAGCCCACCATCTCGGAGGGAGCCCGCAATCTCGGAGGGAGCCCACCATCTCGGAGGGAGCCCGCAATCTCGGAGGGAGCCCACCATCTCGGAAGGAGCCCGCAATCTCGGAGGGAGCCCACCATCTCGGAGGGAGCCCGCAATCTCGGAGGGAGCCCGCCATCTCGGAGGGAGCCCGGCATCTTGGAGGGAGCCCGGCATCTTGGAGGGAGCCCGCCATCTCGGAGGGAGCCCGCCATCTTGGAGGGAGCCCGCCATCTCGGAGGGAGCCCGCCATCTTGGAGGGAGCCCGCCATCTCAGAGGGAGCCCGCAATCTTGGAGGGAGCCCACCATCTCAGAGGGAGCCCCCCATCTTGGAGGGAGCCCGCCATCTCGGAGGGAGCCCGCCATCTCGGGTCAGGGGGATGAGGTGGGGCAGGGGGTGGCAGCCATCTCTCATCGAGCAGAGGCCTTCATCCTCCTTCCAAGAGGCGCGTGGTTGATTTATAAACCCTTCAGCATATAGATTCATAAAAGTGATCCATGGCAGACGCACCTCGAATCAGGCAACAAGTCATTGATGGGCAGCGTATAGGCAATGCCAGCTTCGTTCTGCGCTAAGTGTTTAAGGTCTCTGAGTCTTTTTCAAGTCCTTTGGCTGGCCATAGTATGTGCTTGATGAGTTGGATTGGAGCACCCATCTGACAACTACCTCCTATTCCCCCCTCAAAAAAAAGCCCCATCTTTGGCCAGATCAGTTCCCAGTTCTGTGACCACAGCTGCTACTGCCAGCACAGGGAAAGAAGGGGAGGAGAGCTTCAGCATGCACATAAGTCAGCTTAGACAAGTCACGAAACGTGGACTGCTGTGAGGTGACTTATGGTTGCAAACATTTGCTGTGTTAGCCAGTGGGCACTCATTTCCTAAAGAGATTTCAGGGAAGAGCTTCTTCGGGGAAAGAAAAGCTTAGATTTCCATGATGATCACTTTGAGGAAGAAAAAAACACTAGGTCCTCCTTGAAGAGGAGGGCAAAAGGCTGTGGTTACTGAATGATCCTTCTTCATGTAGGTAACTAAAGGAAAGAGTCTCTTATGGATCCTGAGAGAGGTGGTATGACTCACTTCGTCGTGCAGATTATGTTGCTGGACTTCTCGTGACGGGAGCTGTCGGGTGGCAGGTACAAAGTGTGTGTGCTTAAGCATGGGTGGGTGAAAGAAAAGTACCACAGACATCTTTCACTAATAGCTCTTGGATTTAGGAGCAGACAATGCATCCAGGGTTGTAGCCAAGCAGTCGGACACAGCTGATTAAATTCAAGACTTGCTATCTATTTAGATACTCACAGTAGATGCACTGCAGTCATGAACAAAATCTGGGCAATGTCTATGTCCTAGGCCAAGAAAAAAGGAAACCATATTGCTTTCAGGTTTCCTTTAAAACTAAGCTGACTAGTCTTTTACATGTTACCCTCAAAATTGCAAACAGACTTGTACTCATTGGCCAAAGTATTTTGTATGGTTAGCAGTCGATCAGCACTGACTGTTAAAGAAATTAATCCTCAACAATTCAGAATATGCCAAATAGTTGGAGAAAGAGTAGAAGCTGACTTTGTCACTTAGCAGATGTGGATTTCTACTTCCAGAGAAAAGCAGGAGGAGCTGTATAGCAGAGAAGCATTGCAGTGAAATTGGTCAGGCTCTGCATGCACGCTTGAGGAGGCCTGTGCAAGAGCAGCCAGATCAAGGTTTTCAGAACTTTTGCTTTCGTTGGCTATACAAAGGGAATCTTGGATTGCACCCTGCTTGGATAGCAATCACCTTGTGCCACTGAATTCAGTGGGAGTTTTACCCTTGGGGTAATTATTATGGCAGTTTCAAATGTCCTTATCTGGTTTTTAAGATAAGTGGATGAAACTATGACCCTGTATTCAAGATTTTTTTAAAAAATATTTTCTGCTTTGACAATGGATAACTGTGTTTACTATTGCTTTATAAACACAAAGTTGGTTACTAATGAGATGAGTAAAAGGGAGAGGTTTAGCTGGAGTAGCCAGGGAGGAGGAGGTAGTTGTGTTATGACCTAAGTACATCAGATTTCAGATTTAAATGTCAGAGTGGCAGGCTGTTCTCCAGTAACCGTGGTCACGTTGGGAAGTCACTGCTGATCTGAAAGAGCCTTATTTCTCTAAACTCCAGGGAGTGCAGCAACGCCAATCTGTTTACATGGCCTGCTTTGGGATGTGAGCTGAACAATGTGTTTGTGCTTGTTTGGTGAAGGAAATTTATTGGAGATACTGAACGGGGCCAAGTTCCTTAATTGATATGAACTTGACTTGGGGTTGATACGTTAATTGATTTCTATGTGTTAGGAATTTATAGTGTTAACAACATATGAATTGGAGTAAAGGGAAAAGTATTGATTTCATAACTCTGAAGAGTCTAGCTAAAGGGGAAAGTCAAGGAGTAAAATACAGCATAGAGTACAAGAAGCTTTAAAACTCTCAGGGTTTCTCTGAGCAGTCTGCATTGATATCAAACTTCTTCTTCGGGCAGCTGAAAACTCTAGATGAGCCTAGAAATCTGAACTGGAAACTTCAAAAGAAAACCATGACCCTTCTGGCAGCATAGGATTAGGACACATCTACAGCAGGAAATACTCCAATTAGCTGGAAGAAGGTTTACAGCCATAAGCTTACCTTTTATTGGTACCAAACCAATTTGATCATAACTGTCATAATGAAAACCCTGCTCAGTGCCCATCTGATCCTTGAGGTACCCCAGCTGCAAAGGAGCCTTGTTCTCCAGACAGGTCTAGGAGCATCTTAATGTTGGCAGTTCTGAGTGCTTTAGCTTGATAATGCTCAGAAGCCACATTCAACCACTGAGGTGTTCTGATGGCACGTATGGTACTTTCATACTCCGACAGAATCGTCTTCCATGGCTATCCAGGTTTTTTTGTGCTTCCTTTCAAAACCTGGCCAACAGAGGCATAGTGATGCCTTCCCTGCTTATCTTCAAGGTTTGCAGAGTCTGGAAAATGGCGCATGCTTTTGTAGACTATTAGTGCCTGGAAAAAAGGAAATCATATTTCAGTTTCTTCTTTAAGGACCTGCTCATGCATTCTGTCCACACATCATCACACAAGTACATTCCTCAATAAGCAGGGTGCAATCATGATTCCCGTTTATCAGTGCTTTTTTTTCTGTGTTCTTTGAGAAGTTTTCACACATCCTAAGAGAGAGAACAGAGACCCCATGTCCCAGAGTAACCAGTATCGTGTGGTCAGAGCAGTGTTCCAGCAACTGGGAGACATGGGTTTGACCTCTCTTCAGTGAACCCAGGTGTCCCCATCCTTTGCACTTTGTCCAGCAGCTAGCCTGCCCAAATGGAATGATGATTGCTTTACTACCTCCCACCCTTAGTCATCCCTACTCAGTTACTGGGGAAAAAAAAAAAACCTACAAACCCTGGGCAAACAGAAATGTTGTCTTTCTGTCATTGGTGCAACACCAGGCCCTGGAGAGGAGCAGATCTGAATCTTCCATTTACTGTATTCTTAGTAACTGTAGGTGATACCTTATGCAGTGCACAGACTTCGAAGCAGCATTGGAAAGCACCATGATGATAGTTCTGGATCTCACTGTTGAGATACCAAAGTCTGTAGTTCATCAGACCTTGGTGTCCAAGAGACACCACCAACACACGGGTGGTGGTGTCTCTGAAGAATCTGTCCTATCTACCCTTCATTCCCCTATTTCTCCCGTATCCTGAGTGTTTGTGCAGCCATGTGGCAATCTGGACTGGGAAATGAACCAGCTTAAAAACTAACCTTGAACAAAGTTGGTTTTAGGCAGCTCATTTCTCCAACCCAGTTCATCCTGTGGTCAAAAACCAGTGTGCCATCCTGGGAGCAGGTGGCATGCAGCAGGGCCAGCAGGCTCAGCGGGGGTGAATAACAACTTATGTCAGTGGTGCCACCAGCGTGACATGGCTTAAAGCACTCGTCAAAATACAGCCTCGTTGTCTGGCATGGTATAGGGTGCCTCAGTGCCATAGAGGAGGTTCCAGATTTTGTTTCAAGGGGCCTACATTTTAGGCATCACAAAACATAGTCCTTTTCTCTAGCAAGGCAAGAGAGAAAAAGATACCTGAGAGCGAACATCCAGCACCCTTAGATGTCAAATATCTGCCTCTTGTAAATGTGCAAGTCCATTTCCAAGACAAGCAGAATTACGAAATAAATACTGTATACCAATCTACATTCTTTACAGGAAGGATTCTGAAATGTGTCCAGCAAGACTTGGGAATGTTTCAGCTTCCCTAAGATGTGTGTCCCAGAACACAGTACTATGAGGCAATGCAGTGGTTTAGTAAATAGTCCCAGCACGAGGGCTAGAAAGCAAACGATGAAGCAGAAATCATCGAAGATGCACGTTGTTAGGCTTGAATCACATTCCAGTTCTTTGGCTGTAAATCACTGCATGTTAATGAAATACTTCTTTCAAAGAACATCGTTAGTGTTTCAGTCAGGATTATTGGTTTATATAGGCAGAATAAATTCCAGCGTGCAGGCCATTTTACACTGAGAAGATGTAAATGAGAGGAAAGGGAGAGTAGGAGAGGGGGTAGAGGAGATGTGCCTGTCAATAGTATTAGTCTATGCTTTTATTCGACTTGATGAATGAACAGAAATTGGTTGTTTATATTCCTTAGGAACAAAAAACATTGCTTCTGAAAATCCTGGGTGTGTCCCAGACTAACCGCTGGCCATAGCATGGACTGTAACAGAGGGCAAAATGTTTCTTTGGTCTGTCTCTGGCCTGAATGACAGATTCTGAAATTGTCCGTATGAAAAAAAGATCTTGCCTGTTTCTTGCCAAACTTTGTAGTCAGCCGGATTTCTGAAAGAATACTCTATCAAGATAATCTTTTGGGGAATGCTTAAATAAGTGCCTTAGTAACTGGAAATGCTTTTTGAAAGAGATTGTGAGGTTTCCCCCTTTTTTTAATTTCCAAAAATTATTTAATTTGTACTATGCTTCATGAAAGAAACATTTATGCAGTGTAAAGCAAGTAACTTCCTGTCTTAAATAGAAAGCCGTGGTACAGCTGAGATAAATTAAAAAGTAAATTAAAATGTGAGAGTTAAAACATGAGAATTGCTTACGTAGAGGATATCTCTGGGAAGTAAAGTAATCCTAGTATTATATAGCTTTGGCCTTGACATACTACTGGAAAAACTCAGAACTCTAAATGGTGAAGAAGGTCACTTTGGCTGAAAAACTGTTAATGAGAGGTGAATGTATTCGGTTTAATTTATTAACATTTCTGTTTTGGTCCGTTCATCTCAATCCCCAGTTCAGACAAACCCTAGGATTTAATAAATTATATACTGATATTCCAAGTCACAGAATCACAGAATCATGGAGTGCTTTGGGTTGGCAGGGCCCTTCGGAGCCCACCCAGCCCAGCCCCTGCAGTGCCAGGGACAGCTTTAACCAGCCCAGGGTGCTCAGAGCCCCGTCCAGCCTGGCCTGGGATGGTGCCAGGGATGGGGCCTCCACCGCCTCTCTGGGCAACCTGGGCCAGTGCCTCACCACCCTCACTGTAAAACATTTCTTCCTTATAGCCAGTCTAAATCTATTCTTCTGTAGTTTAAACCCATCACTCCTTGTCCTGTCCCAACAGGCCTTGCTAAAAGCTTGCCCCCCTCTTCCTGCAGCCCCTCTCAGCACTGCCAGGCCGCACTCAGGCCTCCCCGCAGCCCCCTCCTCTCCAGGCTGAGCACCCCCAGCCCCCCCAGCCTGGCCCCGCAGCAGAGGGGCTCCGGCCCTCGGGGCATTTCTGTGGCCCCCTCTGGCCCCGCTCCAGCAGCTCCGTGTCCTGTGCTGAGGGCCCAGAGCTGGGCGCAGGGCTGCAGGGGGGTCTGCCCAGAGCGGGGCAGAGGGGCAGAATCCCCTCCCTCGCCCCGCTGCCCACGCTGCTGGGGATGCAGCCCAGGATGGGGTTGGCTTTCTGGGCTGCCAGCGCACATTGCCGGCTCATGTCCGGCTTTTCACCCCCAGCACCCCCAAGTCCTTCTCCGCAGGGCTGCTCTCCGTCCCTCCATCCCCCAGCCTGTGCTGATACCGGGGGCTGCCCCGTCCCAGGTGCAGGACCTTGCCCTTGGCCTTGTTGAACCTCATGAGCGTCACACCGGCCCCCCTCTCCAGCTTGGCCAGGTCCCTCTGGATGACATCTCGTCCTTCTGGAGCGTCAGCCGCACCGCTCAGCTCGGTGTCATCTGCAAACTTACTGAGGGTGCACTTGATCCCACTGCCTATGTCATTGATGAAGATGTTAAATAGCACCGGTCCCAGTACGGACCCCTGAGGGACCCCACTTGTCACCGGTCTTCATGTGGACATCGAGCCATGGACCACAACCCTCTGGATGCGACCATCCAGCCAATTCCTTTTCCATCGAACAGTCCGCCCATCAAACCCATATCTCTCCAATTTAGAGAGAAGGATGTTGTGGGAGACTGTGTCGAAGGCTTTACAGAAGTCCAAGTAGATGACATCCATTGCTTTTCCCTTGTCCACTGCTGCAGTCACTCCTTCATGGAAAGCCACTAGGTTGGTCAGGCAGTCTGGAAGTCCTGTCTTCTGTGAGCTTTAACAAACCTAACCTAACTGGGAAAACTGTGAAGTAAGTAAAAATGAAAAGGTCACGTTTTTAGAGAATGCAGCTTCTCTTTCCAGCTTCTGCCTCCATCCTTAAGGCTTTTGGCAGAGCCAAGGTTGCAGAATGCTGAATAGACCGCCTGCAGATATTTGCCTGTAATTCATTTTCTTTTACCCTTTTTTTATTGAAAGGCCCAATGTGAAGCCAAGGATTGACTAATGGCTGTGTCTTATTCTTCTGTGGAAATCCCACTTCCTTCTCCACAGAGATATCTCCACAGACAGGCCCTCCAGGCATATATATAGGATTTCATGGGTTGGGGTTTTTTTCTTTTTCTTTTTCTTTTTCTTTTTCTTTTTCTTTTTCTTTTTCTTTTTCTTTTTCTTTTTCTTTTTCTTTTTCTTTTTCTTTTTCTTTTTCTTTTTCTTTTTCTTTTTCTTTTTCTTTTTCTTTTTCTTTTTCTCTTTTTCTTTTTCTTTTTCTTTCATTTTCCTTTTCTTTTTCCTTTCCTTTTCCTTTTTCTTTCATTTTCCTTTTCTTTTTCCTTTCCTTTTCCTTTTTTTTAATTTTTTCCCCAAAATAACCCTGGGGTTTAATTGTTTTGGATGAACTTGTATTTCAGTTTCTTCCTGTGCTGGTGGACATAAAGCACTCTTTTGAAGATAAAGACACAACAGCTGTTGGCCCAGCTCACTTCCACATGAAGTGTGACTAACTCTAAGAGCTCTGTTTAGTATTTGCAGGGGTTTTTCTTAAAATACTGGGTTTTATGCCACTGATTCTGGCTGAAGATATTTTGTTGTGTCTGGCTCTCAAATAAGTGGCTCGTATTCCCTGCTACTCTGCTTTAGATCTGACAAGTCATCATGGTTGCATGTTAAATCAGCATTAAAAATGTGTAGTGTGATGTTATTCACAGGTGAAGGCGGCCTTAGAGTACAGTCTATGAATTTGTATTTTTATTATTTCACCACAGAAAACTCACTAACAGTTTTAGGGAGGAGAAAACCGTTAACAAATTCAGGTAAAAAACAGTTGTGGCAAGAAAGAAAATGTATTGAAGGAGGTCCAACATTTGTTTCAATTCTTTCAAAATGAAACCATTTGATTTTTCATTTCAGACATTTTGGAAAATAGCAATATTTCATAATTAAATTATTTTAAAACCTGAAATGAAAATTAAGTACTTTAAATCAAATAAAATAGCAAACTTGACCAGAAATCACTCTGTTGCACCAAGAAATCACTTTATATTTTGAAGTAACAGACAACTTTGTTCCTTTCTATCTTTTCTTCTTTGTGTTTCGCCAGCAAATAGAAAATTCATGGGTTTTATTCCCTTGCTTGGATCTCTGCACAAATGTTTCTCAGTAATTACCTTTCCCAGTATGAATGTGCAGGCAGTAACAGTCTTGCATCAAAGCGTAGGATATTCAACATGCAGTGAAGTTTCGGTAAGATTTGTATCATCCTAGCTTTTGGGGAAAGATGATTCATTCAGCTCTACAACTTCATTGCAGTGCTCTAAGTTTGGGATATTGATTTTTTTACTTGATGCAGCTGTTAGTATTCAGAGAGGACAGAGCGTACAGTTTCTGGAATAACAGCCAGCAGTCCCTCTGCTTACACTGCCAGCTTGCTAGCTTTTGAAATGCTCTGCTAAAGTTGGGCTGGGATTCCTGTAAGATACCGGGAGCTGTTCTGCAACCGAGTATCAAAACCCTCACATATTCCACCTGTATGGAAGCACGTACATGAAAAAAATGAAGGACAGATTGAGTAGCAAAGAAGCAACCAAATATTAGCCTAATTTTCATTAGGGTAATCCATTGTGGCAATGCTATCAAGGACAGCCTTAGTTTGTTTTTATTTTTCTGCAGGCTGAATTTGTATACTTAAAGATACTGAATTATAGACTGAAGGTTCATCTTGCTTTTGGCCCAGGCGCAGATCACAGTTTTGTCACTTGAATCAGCTACACTGGGTTTGTGATAGTGCAAAGTTTTTCTAAAACTGTGTACTCGTGTTTGTACATCTCTAAGTGCAGGAATTCATATGCCAGCAAGGCGCTTTCTGTAGTACTATTTAAAGACTCCTTACACTGAGAAAAGAAATCTTTCTGACTTATTTGTTCGTTAGGTCTGCAAGAAATCCCTTTTTACCTTTTCATCTTCAAGTGGCAAGAAATACTGATTTTCCAATTATATTCCCATTTTGATATCTTTTTCTGCAGTGCCTGGACTGGCATTTAGTAATATTTACTGTTGGTTCTTTCTCAGCAAGATAAATATCAAATTATTATCAACCAATTATATTGTAAATAACAGGGAAACGCAGCAGCAGCTGTAATGCTGCTGAAGCCTCCGAATGGCTAAGAATGTTTAACAGCAATTAGCTGGCTAATTTTTATCCATTTTTGACACATTGTATATGATGTTGGTTTAAAAGAATTATATTTCATAGACGTATGTGTACAATTGAATTAATCTCTCCTGAAAGGGATTGCTTTGCCTATTGGAATTGTTATTTAGGAGTGAAGTATTCTCATGGCATGCTAGATGGCCCAGAATTGGGAGCTGGCAGAGTCAGAGAAGCACAGTCAGAGCATGAAAAACAAGGACAAATAAATACTACAAAAATAAAATTTGGTAAGTCACAATCTGCCAAGTATGTGAACAAAGCAAAAGGGCACTTTCATAAACCCGTAAAGAGGAGGAGGCTGAGACCACAATCATGTAAAAATGACTTAATGGAGAGATGTTACAATGGGATAGGATAGTCCCTTTTCTTTCATAACAAGAAAGATGACAAAGGAAGTATACCTTATACCTTAAAAAAAGAAGTAAATCAAGGAGAATACCAACTCCATAAAAACCCATGTACATGAAAATAATCTGGGGAGGAGACAGTGGCTCACAGCCATGGGAAATAAATAAATATATAAACCACAGAATGATTAGAAGAGAAAAGTGTGATGTTGCCCACAGTGAATAACTTACTCGGTAGTATTGTACATCAGACTGCAAAAGCTGGGGATTGGCTCTTTTATAGGTCTAGACCGCTATCGGGTCACTCCTTTAAGGAAGATGCTGATAGTGATTGTCAGTGACTACCTTGAGGAAAGACTCCAAGTGCTGTCATTTCAGAGGCAGTAGGAATAATCCATACCATTATAACACCATTTCCAGCCAACTTGTGCAACTGGGCATTTCCAGGATTATGACACAATGCCAAGAAAATTAGTTAGCACCATCCTGAATGCTGTAATCATGGTATTGCATGCGTAAGGCAATGGTCAGAGACACCAGCTTGCTTCTCTTGAGCTCACAGGATGTGAACTATGCCCACACATATAAATCCAAATCCACAACCTAACACTTCACAGAAGGTTAGCAAATGGGTGAAAGAGATGAATACATCACACTAAATGAAATAAAACACAAAAAAAGCTGGTAAAGTACTGAGTCACCATGGCGTTGGGAAAAGACAGAAAATTTATTTTCTCAGAAGCTGAAGCAAACAGCAGGAGGGAGGAGAGAAAATGAATGTGCAGTGGGGTAGGAAATGAGTGTTGCAGACATAAAGGGACATCTTAAGCAATGACCGCTGAGACTAATCCACTGAGTATGTTATCACCATATTCATCTACTTTGGTTTCAGAAAGGAATTTAGCATAGTACTGCAAAGCAGATTAATGTGGATGGGTAGCTTTTATGGGCCTGGAGGTATTGCCCTTGAGCTAGCAAGGCAACTGTAAGACCAAGGACAGATTCTGCCACTACCATGACGGTATCTAGGACGGTAAGCTAACATTCCCAGAGAGATGGTGGAGTCCCCATCCCTGGAAGTGTTCAAAAAACGGGCAGAGGTGGCACTTGGGGACATGGTGTAGTGGGCATGATGGTGCTGGGTTGATGGTTGCACTGATGAACTTAGAGGTCCTTTCCAATCTTAATGATTCCTAGTTTTTACTTTCATTAAAAATAATACAGCTACCAAGCCAGGAAAGATGAAATTGCTACTCTCCCCTTAATTGTTTTGGTGGTGGACTTGGTAACATTAGGTTAATGGTTGGACTGGATGATCTTAAAGGTCTTTCCCAATCTAAACGATTCTGTGATTCTATTATTTGGTTTACCAAAGGACATCCCTGTGGAAGATCCCTGTATTCAAGTACAAAATCTGACATGCTGCACAAAATGAGGAGTGAGATGATAAGACAGCAAAGGAAAAGTAATAGGGGGAGAAATTGAGAGAAGGAGTAAGTAATGGCTTATGGCTTTTGAAAACAGGAAAGTGCAGAATGCTGAAGCTGTCCAGATGAGCGACAAGGTTTGACTCTGGAGCGTATCTGAAGGGAGTACTAGTGCCTGGTGAGCCTGGTGACGGCCATCCCGGGAATCCGGCCTAGGACACAGCATGGGCAGAGGTTTGTCCTAAACCGTGAACATCCTCTTCCAGATCTAGGGCATTCGTCTGCAGTTCTAAGCAGGTGACCTCTCTCCACTTGGGATTCACAGTGTGGGTGGACACTTTGCCACAGACTGGGCACGGGTATGCGCTCTTCTGAAGAGGAAAGCAGACCTTAGCCTGCTTTTTGTAAAACAGGCTGCTGGCTGTGTGGTAATGCTGCAACCCAGGGTAGCAAGAAGGCATTAGACTCAAGGAACGTCAAGGAAATAGTGTAAGAAAGAGCCTGAAGAGGTAGCCCCTAGTGATTTAGGGATTTTCCCTTTGCCCTGGGTTCTAGGACTTGCCCCGAGCTCCATGCGTTTTACACAGCTGTATTTCTGTAGCCACTGGATAAAACGCATGGCGAGTTCAGCGGCTTCCAGGTTTTCTGAAGTGCTGAGTTCAGGAAGGAGTGATGCAGTGCTGGGCTATCCACTTCAGTTCCACTCTGAGTCTAATAAATTCCTTTTTAATCTATCTACCAGGAATATCAATCGGAAACAATGCATTAAGAACACAGAGCAGGAGACATTGTGATGACCACTTATAAGGCCAATTTTTCCAAAGTATTTAGGTACGTGGCAAGATTTTTGAAAGTATTTGTGCCCAAACTCGTGGGAGTATTTTGCTTCTGAAGATTCACTACCTGCCTACGTATATCTTTGGGGATGAAAATAATTTGTAAAATCTAAGATATTATGAGATGGACAAATGAATGGGATTTAAAGAAAAACAGGTGAAAACCAATTTTGCAACAACTTATGCAATATCTCACTGAAAATGTGAGTAATATGAATTTTTACTGTGCTCTCTAATTTAGTTATTAGTTCATTCTGCCCACTTGGTGTATTTTAACTGTTGCCAGGACAGGGATCATTCTCATGGCTCCACAGAACTGAGTAGTCACATAATTAGTGTAGATACATAAACCATCAGAGATGAAAAACGTTTTTTCCTTTCTGCAGAAGTAATTATTCACTACAGCTTATTAACTGTCCTTTGTGGGCATAAATAATTGTCTCTAGCATTTCATGCATGGAAGGATTTCTTACAATTACCCATTTTTTAAAGCATATAAGCTTACAGGAATGTTTATTTCCCCAAACTGCTTGAACACAAAATCTTTCTTGCAAAAATTGTCTCCACGGGGTGGAATGGGCACCAGTGATTTGGCTCTAATCTTGCTCTCACCAATGTAAAAATAGTTAATATACAATGTTTTTAAAAAGTAATGGAAATACTAGATGTTTCATAAAAGTTTGCCAGACACTAATATTTTTATGGACATGTTTACTAAAAAGAAGCACATCATCTTTTCAACCCCTGATTATTAGGCCTTTGACATGCATATTAGAGGCATGTATGTATCCTTAAAATCTTAATGTCTGAGCACATCCTGGTGCTCAGCATAGCATAAATGTTCGGTCGATTGGATAAAACAGCATTTTGGTAGGCAGGTTTTCTTCTGGGAACCAAACTGTTTGTCTTTGAGGTCAGATGTGACTTCAGTGTTACCAGCTGCAGGAACAAGATGGAACAGGTCTCTGTCTGTACCTGTGGTTCATACCGCGAGCCCTCCCTTGGATCTTCCTCTGAGCACTGAAGCAAGGTCGGTTTCCCAGCTGTGGTGGGTTGGCCCTGGCTGGATGCCGGGTGCCCACCAAAGCCGCTCCATCACTCCCCTTCTCAGCTGGACGGGGGAGGGAAAATATAACAAAAAAGCTCGTGGGTCGAGATAAGGACAGGGAGATCACTCAGCAATTACTGTCACAGGCAACAGACTCAACTTGGGGAAAATCAGTTTAGTTTATTACCTATCAAAACTGAGTAGGGTAATAAAGAATAAAACCAAATCTTAAAACCCCTTCCCCCCACCCCTCCCTTCTTCCTGGGCTCAACTTCACTCCCGATTTCTCTCCCTCCTCCCCCCAAGGGGTGCAGGGGGACGGGGAATGGGGGTTGGGGTCAGTTCATCACGTCATCTCTGCCGCTCCTTCCTCCTCAGGGGAGGGCTCCTCACACTCCTCCCCTGCTCCAGAGTGGGGTCCTTCCCACGGCAGACAGTCCTCCATGAACTTCTCCAATGTGGGTCCTTCCCATGGGCTGCAGCTCTTCATGCACTGCTCCAGCGTGGGTCCCCCATGGGGTGCAGCCCCTCAGGAGCCGCCTGCTCCAGCGTGGGTCCCCCATGGGGTGCAGCCCCTCAGGAGCAGCCTGCTCCAGCGTGGGTCCCCCATGGGGTGCAGCCCCTCAGGAGCAGCCTGCTCCAGCGTGGGTCCCCCATGGGGTGCAGCCCCTCAGGAGCAGCCTGCTCCAGCGTGGGTCCCCCATGGGGTGCAGCCCCTCAGGAGCAGCCTGCTCCAGCATGGGTCCCTTCCCTGGGGTGCAGCCCCTCAGGAGCAGCCTGCTCCAGCGTGGGTCCCCCATGGGGTGCAGCCCCTCAGGAGCAGCCTGCTCCAGCGTGGGTCCCCCATGGGGTGCAGCCCCTCAGGAGCAGCCTGCTCCAGCGTGGGTCCCCACGGGGTCCCCAGCCCTGCCACCAACCCTGCTCCAGCCTGGGCTCCTCCCCACGGGGCCACAGCTCCTGCCAGGAGCCTGCTCCAGCGCGGGCTTCCCCCGGGGTCCCAGCCTCCTCCAGGCACATCCCCTGCTCCGGTTGGGCTCCTCCCCGGGTGCAGGGGGGTCTCTGCTCCCCGTGGGCCCCCATGGGTGCAGGGCACAGCTGCCTCGCCGTGGGCTGCCCCAGGGGTGCAGGGGAATCTCTGCTCCGTGCCTGGAGCCCCTCCTGCCCTCCTGCACTGACCTGGGGGCCGCAGAGCCCTTCCTCTCACACATTCTCACTCCTCACTCCAGCTGCAGTTTGTGTCCCGGTGGGTTTTTTTCCCCCGCTTCTTAAATCTGTTATCCCAGAGGCACTACCACCATCAGTGATGGGCTTGGCCTTGGCCAGCGTTGGGTCCATCTTGGAGCCGGCTGGCATTGGTTCCATCGGACATGGGGGAAGCTTCCAGCAGCTTCTCACAGAAGCAACCCCTGCAGCCCCACCGCTACGAAAACCTTGCCACGCAAACCCAATACACCAGTAGATGGGAAAAATTTTCTGTAATGGCACCGCTGGATAACAGCTTCCGAAACATAGGTCGAATGTTTTCATCTGCTTGAGGATATTTGAACCTACATAGCTTAGCCGCAAAGGGCATGTGCCAGTCAGCAGTCCGTAGATATTTTGGGGTAACTCTCTCTTAGCGTTCCCCTTTAAAGCTGCTCCACTTT
The DNA here is from genome assembly GCF_030463565.1 of Pelecanus crispus. Classification (NCBI taxonomy): domain Eukaryota; kingdom Metazoa; phylum Chordata; class Aves; order Pelecaniformes; family Pelecanidae; genus Pelecanus; species Pelecanus crispus. The sequence continues at coordinate 2,655,662 of NC_134647.1, read as the reverse complement.
GGCTAGAAAACTAAATACTCCTTGTATCCAAGAGGAGGAAAAAAACATTCTTCTAGAAATGCTGGAAGAACAAGGCCTGGGTAATGTTTTTTACTACATTGGCTGTTTGTTATCTAGTATTCAGTGGGAAAACCCCAAGTGTCTTAACTATGAACCTAAGGGACTAAATTCTGTACATCTGACTCTTTGCATACATTAATTTTGCCATTGAATATTAATATTTTCACATACACACACACACACACACACACACACACACATACACCCCCAAAATTGTTGCAGGTTGCTTTGCAATGGCTGGAGTTGCAAGTTATTTTTTCTTTTAGGAGCTTCTTGCCAATCTTTGGAGCCTGTTTGTCTTGGCATCCCCCTACCATATTACCCGTTCTTCACTATCACATTCTAAAATCTATGTTTACAACATTTTGTGATTTTTTAATATATTTATGTAGTTTTAAAATGTAAACATAGAAGAACATCCATGAGACACTTGTAAACTTTATATCTGTACATATTTTTAACTTTGATAAGTTCAACTATTTTATTTAGAATTATTGTCACTATAGGACTTCAACTGACAAATATTTTAACTTGGCAAATGTTCAGATTTTTTATAAGTGAATCCATTATACTCTCCTAACATCTGCTCTTAATAATCCCAAATGTTTTTGGTTTGTTCTACTTTCACATGAAGATTCTTGTTTGCTTTTTTTAAACTAAAGCACCATTACACAGAATGGTTGATTCTTATCTCACTGATGTTGCTGATAAAAATGGGCATTGATTTCAGTGAGAATTAGACTATAAGACAAAGCAGAGTAAGTTTTAAAATAGTTACGAGACAAAATACTCTCTGAAAGATTGACTTAACATTGTGACAATAAATAGTAAAATCATTGGCTAAGTAAGTTCTCACGTTATAAAATTCTTCTAAAATTGCATCATCTGAAGCATACAGGGAACAGAAAAAGTTGGGAAATTTGATTAGAAATTCCTTCCATCTTTCCTTTCAGTACAACAGATGTGTGACAATTTAGAAAACCTTGTCTGTAAATACATCGGGAAGTGAGTTTCTCACTAGTCGAAAACATAAACGTAAGAGTTTCATCAACTCTTTTCCACAATACACCATTTCTGTAAAACCTTTCAGCTTCCACTGAAACAGAAAGCATACAAGAAAAGAGAGGCTGGAAAAGCAGATTAATATATTCAGGTAGGCCTACCAAATCTCATTGGTTTCTTTCATTTCGGATGCATTTTCATACTTCAATCATCTTTTTGTCAAAGGCATTTTAAATGAAACGGGTATTTTAAAGACCTGACTTGTTATTTTAAAAGGAAATCTCGCTAAGGACAAATGTCGAGCTAGGATTTGGTATAAACTGAAATGCCATCTGGAAAATATATGATGCAATTCTGCGCTATCTGACACTGCAGGGTCTTTTGTTGGACTACTATGTTTAGTTTGGGCATGACACTTCAAGAAGGATGCAGGCCACCTGGCAAGAGTACAGGGGAGAGGAACAAGAATGATCAAGAGTCTAGAAAATATGACCTACAGGAAAGATGAAAAGAACAGCCTGTTTATTTTTAAGGAGAGACCTGGAGCAAGAAACAGCAACAGTTGTAACATAACTTTCCTGCTACAAAGAGGCAGTAAATAATCCGTTACTTTAGTCCACTGAAACAAAAAGAAGAAATAGGCTGAAGTTGCAGCAGGAAAGTTTTTAGTTAATACAAGATGTGTTGGTTAAGGCAGGCATTTAAAATGTTAGGAAGAGTTAAGCAGCAGAAGGCTGTGGAATTGCCACCACTGCAGGTTTGTAAGAACAGGGTACACAAGTATCTGCCAGGAATAATTCAGGTGTCATTATTTCTGCCATGTGGCATATGGCTGGGATCTGATGGTTCTTAAGGTCTCCATGGAGGTCCTGGCGTGTGGGACAGTCCTTCAACTTGTACCTTGACAGCTCTGTTCATGGGGGGAAAAAAAAAAGAAGTTTAAAATAAGATAAAATTTCTTTAAAATGAGATAAAAATAAGATAGCACTGGCAGTGACCTTCTTTTGAAGGACATCAAATCCAAGGTCCTCCTCAAACATCACCTCAAAATAAGTTAGGTGTTCTGTTTGTTTGGCTGTTCTTATGGTTTGAAATTGTCTTCTGCTTTTCAGCTTAAATTTAACTTGGGATGGGATGGGATGGGATCGGATCGGATAGGATGGGATGGGATGAAATGGGATAGGATAGGAAGGGATGGGATGATATTGTTGTTGCGCTAATTTTTTCCTTTCTTTAGCTCTTTTTCCATTCTCAGGTTTCCCACAATGTGAATTCGGTCAGTGTAGTCGTATTCCCCCCTTTCACATCAGCTATTTTAGTTTTTTCTCGTAAGGAAAACTTAGCTTTAGTTGTTTCACTATCTTTTTCCCTGCACTGCTTTTTCCTACACTTTCCACCAAGTCGTTTTTTCTGAATGAGATTACAGTTTCTTGCAAAAAAACTCCCAATGAAAGGCCTTTCACTGCCTGCCTTTCTGTTTAAATATATCATTCTTGGCATCCCTCTCAAAGCTATAAACAATATAATCATAATATATTCTATATCAGTGATAGTAATGTATGAATCTTAGAATACAAAAGCTATAAATATTTTTACTGTTTTCATTCATTTGTAAATAGAAGTAAAATGAAAAGTTTATGTGCTTAATATTTAAATTAATGCAAAAGAGATTCGTGACCCTTATACACTACTGTTATTTTTTTAAAATCCCTTCATCCTCTGTGGTTCATCCATTAAGCTACTGGATTGTTTTTTCTCTCTGACATTGCATTTAGTTTTATATCACTGTGGGCTTCACACTGCAGTTTGAGAACTACCAGGTTAGGTGTTCATTTCGAACACTAGTCAAAACCACAGAATAAATTTCAAACAGTATTTCTTAACGTACATATGTATGGAAAGAGTTAAGTAAAGCCCTCGCTCCACCCCCTCCCCCCCCCCCCCCCCATTTATATAAGATTTATCTGGGATATATTTAAATGTGGAAAACTTGGAAGAAAACTTAAGGAAATACTCAGATGAATGTCTCAAAGTGCCCACGTACAGCTGTGGAATATCTTGTTGGTGAGAGGTTCTGCTGGGATTTGCAGATGAGAACTTTCCTTTCCAGCTCACTTTGGAGACAGATGTACAGGACTGAATGTGTCACTTTATTGACACTGCAAGTTGCACAGACTTATGCCCAGGATGAATCTGGAGCATACGTCTAATGTTAATGCAACACAATAGCAAACATTAGGTTGTTCCCTCAGGTATCAAAATATTCACCACAGCCGATGACTCCTCACTGTAAAACATGTACTGAACCCTGTAGAGCTTTTGTTACCATCTAACAAAGATGAATTTTATTCGTTTGAGGGATTGTTCAGAGGATATTATGATGGACACTTGAATCCTGACTTCAAGACGGGGTGACCTCTCATGATCCCTTACAGCTATTCTGTGATTCTATGATTCATAAGCCATTGTATTTCTTTGGACTTATAGTTCCTCCATATTGAATGAATATATTCCTTCAAACATTAGACCTTGTATAAATCAAGAGAGATGCTGTCAGATACTGTCATTGCTAGAACTGTTTGTTACTTTATGTCCTTTATTTATTAAGTTGCTTTTTCTAACTGAGGCCTTTCACCATTAACGGTTAACTTCAGTAAAAAATACTTTTTTATTCATTATTGCATAAGTGTCTTTCTCAAGAATTTCAGCATGGTAGCCTGTTACAAATCATCTCCAAGTTAGTGTGCACTCCTTGCTTTTATGAGTTAGTCACTATTAACACATTTTTGTGATCTTGTGGGTTTGGCACCCGCCTACCACAGAACAGAACAGAACACTTCCCTGTGGTGTAGACATCTGGCTCTGATACAAGATCATTAAGCGATCAACTCACGTTGCAATATCATCCGGAGGAATTTGCATGGAATGGCAGAGAGAAAAGGTATCCTGTGCAGAGAAAGACAGCCACATCGTACTTCTTTCAGAAGGAGAAATCTTAGTGTCAGTCTGAGAGGATTCTCTTGATCTGAATCAGTCACTTGTCTTTTTGGATTACCAGTGAATGATCTTGCTGTTGAATTTTCACTTTCCTTTGGTTTCCATTCCTTCTCCTCTTTGCTGTTTCTAGGTTCCCAGAAGACACCATGAATGTCACAACTCCCAGCCAGCAAAGGCTAAGTGCCAGTGCCTTCCGCTAATGAGAAATGAATGCTCCAGAGCAATGCGCTCAGCACTGTCTCTTCCCTTCACCACCACCCCAAAAGTTTATACTGCCATCTTCACGACTCATATCCCAGGTAACCTCAGATCCATGTCTTGGATATTGATGTTTAGAAAGCAACAGACTTCTACCAATATACTTTCATAGAATAATGCTGAATTAGGTCTCATTCAAAAAGATCGGACTCTTATCTATTGGGCATTAAAGTAGGAAACAAGTACAAAGAAAGCACCGATCCTCAAATCTAGAAAGAAGAAACAGAGTAGTGTTTCTCCCTCTGTACAATGAGACAAGTGTCTGGAGTTCTTTCTTGTTTTGTTGACAGAGGAGCTGTAAAGCGTGGTGGGACAAGCAGTGTGGTGGGACGATCAGCGTGGTAGAGACTGGTGAACAAATTGGCAGGCAGTATCCCTGGTCCCAGCATCCCTGTTGTACCTCACTGGCATGGCAGGAAAGAGGACAATAAGCCACCGAGCCCTGAACGTCCCAGTCTGCTCAGAGGGAGCCCAGCAGGCTGTCATCAGCTTTCGGGGATACCTGAGTGGAAAGTCCAAGGCCTTGGCATCAGAGGGCACGAGTTTCGTCAGGAGCGAGAAGACATCTAAACGTTGTACACCTGCTGCTGCACACCGAAGGTTCAAACTCTGCTGGGTAAGGCATGGGTGTGCACAACAGGAATGTACGTGCGGGTGAGCTTTATTGGAAGAACGGGTTCGCTCTCATGGGTGAGTGCCGCAGAGTGACAGGTCAAGACGCTGGTGTTTTGGTGGAAGGTGCCTTGCTGCTCGGGTGCAGGGGAAAGGCGCGCTCTCGGCTCCGTTTCCCCACAGCTCTCCCCTTGGGCATCTGCCTGAGTTGTAAGTGGGAGGAATACGTGTGTGTGTCTGTGTGTACAATGTAGCTAGGCATTCATCACTTCGTGTTAAGGCTGGAGTGATGAAGAATTTCTTCCTCATTGGTACAAGTCATCTAAGTGAAATATTTTTGAGTAGGCACAGTCCTCCACCCTTCCTTTTTTATTTATTTTAATCTGATTGTGTTCACGGTCATGAGCGCATCTTTTTCTATAGCTCCTGACTCAGAGGTTACAAGTGTTATCAGAACTGGAAAGCAGAGTCTTCCAGTGGCTGCTCAGGAGTGTGGGGCACCAGACCATTTTCCATACTCTCATCTTTCCCCCTTTCTACTCTCCCACTCATCCACGAGGAGCAGCTGCAGTATTCATGTTCAGCCAGAAGGGAAGACAGGCAGACAGCTGTCACGCTATGAATCAGATTTTAAACTGTGGTTTGGAGGGGAAGATTTTAGCTTTATTTCCCACTTGCAGAACAAAGAGCATCTGTTTTTGACACTTGCAGTTTTATGCTGATCTGGGAGTTTGACTTGTGATTACAGATTCCAGGTAGGATAACTGAATTCACATAGCCAATGCAACAAATTCTCCTTACATTTCTTCATTGTTTAGGTCACTGCGAAATTAAATCCGAATTATATACAAAAGAACAGAATGTTTAAATGAGAATGAGAGGTAGTATGTGTGATTTTTGTCAGTCTTATAAATGGTGTGACTAGAAACACTATAAGCAGATAGGCTGGTTATTTGTTTTATTGTTTTAGGGAATTTGAAGACAGTGAGTGCTGAAGAATGAACAGACTCTGGCTTGAAAAGTGTTCATGTGTGCTGCAGTAGTGAGGGATAGAATGGTTTCTTGGACACACTGGGAAGCAAGAGAGCCAAAAGTGAGTCACATGGACAACTGCAGACATCACATTTAATTGTGTAATAATGCTACAGCAAGCACAATTGGAGCAGGCTTGCTGACCTCACAGCTGAAAGCGCTATTTAAGATCTGGCTACCAGATGTTCCAATAGGATCTAGCCAGCTGCTAGCAGAGATTACCCTGAGTGTTTTAACGGGGAATATTTACAGCCTAATAGTTCGGAAGAGATGATTGCACTAATTTTCTTTTCTGCCCTGCTGTGGGACAAGGCTCAGGCGTGGGGATTCAAGGACGGAGTGCTGCATAACTCTATTTGGTTAGGTAAGGAATAATTTAACTGTGAATGTTTTGCTGCAAAAGTCACTGTGTTTGTCTAACAGTGTAAAGATGAGCACCTAGCAATACAAATTGAGCCATGTGTTAGTATTAGCAAAATCCTGCATTGAAACTGGCGATCATTTTATCTGAGTAGTGACTGCAAGTTTTGTCCTTAGGAGCTTACTATTTTTACTATTTCTCTGAAGTGCAGGAAAAAGTAGTTACGGAGTATTTCATCTGAATGTATTTTCCTACAGCATGAGGTAAAGTGAAAACAGCGTTAAATAACAGTTGCTTCTAATGAAGGAAGACGAGTATGAAAAGAAACATTTGCCAAAGGAATGAATTACTTTCTGCATGAACATACTTCAGATGCCAGGGGTCCTACATATGAGACTAAATGATCTGGAAATAATAGTGATAATATTTCCTAGGTTTCTAGGAAAGTACAGAAATGCATATGTTTTGGCCGTTGGTTTGTTCACATCATTAAACAGCAGAGAGAAGGTTTCAAAAGGGCTATAGAAAATGCTGTGGGAATAGTTTCTTATACCTCAAGTGGGTTTAAATAGCTCTTAGGGTTCTTTCATAGATCTTTATAATTACCTAGTACAACAGAAAAACTTAGTCAGAATATAGTCACATAAAAGATGCCAAAACAAAAACAGGCACCGAGTGCTCCGTTTTATAGACAAATACTTACAAACTCCTTTATCCTCTCTAGAATGTTGTGTATTTCTTTAAGGATTTTAAGGAATTCCTGTAGCCTGTACACATTTCTGTTGTGCTCAGATGTTTTGTGAGGGATTGGAGCCATGCTCTATTAGCTGGTGCAGCAACCACGTGACTCCAGTTCCTTCTCAGAGGACCATGTAAACTAAAAGGAACATAAATGCGAAGGAGAAGTGATCTATATTGTTTTCCATTTGACTGCACATCTTTAATGACTTCTCTTTCCTTCTAAACTTGGAACATGCCTGCTGTGTCCCCTAGTTGCTGAAGGTGCTCTGGTAGGGGAGAGCTCCAAGGGAGGACAGCTTGGCAGCTTCATGCACCACCTCAAGTGGCTGCTACTCAAAAAAAGGATGACAGAGAAGAGGTTTGTGTGAGAAACAAGCAAAGCTTGTATTCTTGGCTGGAATAACAGTAAGGAGACACAGAAGATAAGTAGGACTGAGGCTGTGTAAAGCCCTGATAGTAGAGGCAGAGAAGTTGAACCTCATACAGGCTGTGATGGGTATTAGGACGAGAGGAAATGGCCTCAAGTTGCATCAGGGGAGGTTTAGATTGGATATTAGGAGAAATTTCTTCACGGAAAGATTAGTCAAGCACTGGAACAGGCTGCCCAGAGAGGTGGGGGAGTCCCCATCCCTGGAAGTGTTCAAAAAATGGGCAGAGGTGGCACTTTGGGACATGGTGTAGTGGGCATGGGGGTGTTGGGTTGATGGTTGGACTGATGACCTTAGAGATCCCTTCCAACCTTCACAATTCCTAGTTTTTACTTTCATTAAAAACTAATCCAGCCACCAAGCGAGGAAACATGCAATTAATTATGACTGTACCCTTAATTGGTTTAGTGGTGGACTTAGTAGTGTTAGGTTAGTGGTTGGACTGGATGATCGTCAAGGTCTTTTCCAACCTAAACGATTCTGTGATTCTATGATTCTCGCACAGCAGGGATGCGGTCAGAGCAATGAGCAAAGCCGCTTGCTGAGTCAGGCCCCTTGGTCATCCGTAGCCTGTCCAGGCTGTCCCTGCACAAGTGAACAACAGCACACGGCCGTGCACAGGTCCTGGCTGGGGTTTAACCAGTCTCACGTTCCCTGGCGCAGTTCTGCTCTCAGCCAGCCAGTGGTCTTCTCAAGAGTACTCCAGTGCAGTGCCAGGGAGAGCCGGGCCACGGGCCATCCCTGGAGGAGACCACCCTGGTGATGGGAAAGAACGCTCAGACAACACGCCATGCCACTTGCACTCATGGATAGAGAATGGGCCCTGGGTGTTTTATTTGCAAATATTGGCATATCCGTGTGACTGCTGCAACCAGCCACCCTGGATGTAGCCTTTAGGGGCTTCTACAACGTAAATGTGAATTTGTGATAATAGTGATCATTTAAGCAGTTTTATGAATTGAAGTCAATTTGAAGAAAAAAAAATCTAATTCTTTAAAATGAAGAAACAGAGTGTTAACTGGAATGCATAATAAAATTATGTTTTGCTACACCTTTAGCATATACCATGAGAGTAAATAAAAATAAACCACGGGGTAAAAACTGATGGCTTGCTCTAAATAAAAAAATGCAGGCAAAATCTGGAAGCACAGCGTGCAACTTTCAAATAACCGCTCTGCTTTCTTATCTCCAGGACTCCATTGAAGCTCCTTTAGAAATGCACCATCTAGTGTAACTACAGCGACAAAATTATTGAAACAGGTCTCAAAATGCAGTTAATTGAATTACCAGTGGAATTCAGTGACGTTATATATAAATGCAGAAAAATTTGGCAAAATGACAGCCATCCAATTTATGCGTCTTTGTATTTACAAAAAAAAAGTGTAACTTGAACAGCATAACAAGTAACCCCAATCTCATACTCACTGTGCACGAGCATTAAAGCAAGACGCCCTCCCCTGAATAAAACCTAGGAATGTGCAGTGACATCTGAGCTTTGCTTATCTCTTCTTCTTCTGATAAAGCACTATCAAGACCAAATTGAAAATGGAGTTTTCTATTTTACCTTTCTTCCTCCACAAATCATTAGCACAAATACAAAATCTTCAATTAATGCCAGCCTAGAAATGCTCATGTCTCTCTTTTTTTTTCTTGTTACAAAACTTCTGTTTTCTCAGTAAGCATGCAGTCCTGCTGCAGCTGACTGTATCACCTTCCTGTTACCGTCTTTCTTGTCTGAATGGAATTTTATTGTTGCTCATTTTTGCCACAAGCACATTACGACCAAAGGTTTATTGTAAACTGACGAGAGGACTGGACCAGTCTTACCCAAATATGCTCGTCCGCTTATTTGAGTGCCAGTTCTTCGTGCCACAAAGTAGATTTCCCAGGACAGCTGCTGCACTCTCTGTGTTCAGAATTTCACCCCCGTTGGCACACCATGTGTCGGTGCAGTTTTGGAGCCATACCCCATTTGGTGCGGTACTCTGAGTATGACCGTGCGCGTTAGCAGAGGCCCATGCCAGTAGCTCTCTTCCTCCTCTGCTTAAAAGTTAAATATTTATTTTTATTTAGCGTTTAGTGTTTGTGTCATGCACATTGAGGGTACATTATTAGGCTGAATTGCATGCGTGTTGTGTTTGTGCAGAAGAGATTGGCTACATTTTACCATCTCCTACTACTGTGGGTGAGTAGAGGGTCACTCTCCTTGCAGGATCCTGCTGTCTCTGGACTTCAAGGGGAGATTTTAAGAAGTGTGAGTTGGAAGAAACATGTCCTGTCAGCCATGTAACCTGTGACCTTTTGTGTAAGAACCAAAGTAGAAAAGTGGGTGGGGAAATCCTTGAGAGAACAGTCCCAGTACGCAGGTTTTCAGGCAAGGAAAGAACGAACTTCGCTAAAAATTCTCACTGTTGTCCAGGAAGAGGAGATTTCAGGCGGGTCAGATAAAGAGAGCTGCCTTCAAGCAGAATCCCCTGGCAGAGAAGATGCCTGGCTGAGGCTGGGACACGTTGTACTCTGCGCTGCTGGCCCCATTGGAGAGGAACGGTACGCATTTAGAGTGGCAGGCTTGCGCTTGCGCTTACAAGTAAAAACAAAATTTCATGCAGGTTTATCTACACGGCCATGATATCGCCTCCATAGAGACTAATAGTAATTCGTGCATGTGTGTGTGTTCATGTATGACTGTGAATATGTGTATATAGGTATATACATATACATAAATATATGAATATATATTAATAGTTAGTAAGTACTAACTTAACTTGTAGTGAAGTGGGTGTCGGTCTCTTCTCCCAAGTAACAAGTGATAGGATGAGAGGAAATGGCCTCAACTTGCATCAGGGGAGGTTTAGAATGGATATTAGGAAAAACTTCTTCACGGAAAGAGTGGTCAAGCATTGGAACAGGCTGCTTAGAGAGGTGGTGAAGTCACCATCCCTGGAGGGGTTCAAAAAACGGGCAGAGGTGGCACTTGGGGACATGGTTTAGTGGGCATGGGGGTGTTGGGTTGGCAGTTGGACTGATGATCTTAGAGGGCCTTTCCAACCTTAATGATTCCTAGTTTTTCCTTCCATTAAAACCTAATCCAGCCACCAAGCCAGGAAACATGAAATTAATTATTACGCTACCCTTAATTGGTTTAGTGTGGACTTGGCAGTGTTAGGTTAATGGTTGGACTGGATGATCTTCAAGGTCTTTTCCAACCGAAACGATTCTCGGATTCTATGATTCTTCAATGTTTTGGCCTAGGTCTGGTTTTACTGATGCAGTTTACCTTTCTGCACAGTCTCTAATGGAATTAAGAGGGAGGGGGGGAAAAATGCCAGTGAAAGATTTAATCAGTTAATTAGGATATACTGTTAAGGCATACTGTATCATTAAACTGTGACACACTGAGCCAGCATCAAATCTCAAAGCTTGGTGGGGTACATGTCCATGGTCTATCTTTCCAAAGGCTACTTTTGTGATGTTACAAAGGAGTAACAGAGACATAGATGGGTGATTGCTCTCAGCAGGGTAACACCACCCACCAAGATGCTGCACAAATGCTCAGTGGTGCTGCTGTTGGTAGAGCAGCCCTTGCAGAAACGGAGAAGAGCAGGTCTTCCCAGGAATATTCTGAAAAACATGATGCCATTTCACATTATTCCACCTCTGTCCATTAGCATCATTTGTCCTCTCAAAGTCCTTCACCAATTTAAGATTTCCTTACAGACAAGTCTGATCTTTTAACTCCTAAGAAAAAATCAACAATGTCAACAAAATACTAGCGAAAGCCACCAGTCTGCAGTCCAGGTTAAAATCTCTCCATGTATCCATAGGAGATCAACAGAAGTGGAAATGAAGACAATTTCTCTCACCTATTTCCTCTGAAGTGGACATGGTTTAGTGGTGGACTTGGTAGTGTTAGGTTAACAGTTGGACTGGATGATCTTAAAGGTCTTTTCCAACCTAAATGATTGTATGATTCTGTGATTCTATGCCTGTCCCTACTGACATTTTAGCATCAGTAAGTGGGGGCAGATACCTTTTGAGGGGTAGGATTTAAAAACAATATTGCCCGGTGAAAAAGTCAGGAGAACAACTGAAAATGCTAAGTTTTTGCCGTCAGCTCCAAGAGCAATGATTCCAAACAGTTGGTGATTCCCCCTGAATCCCAGGGGATATATCCAGCAGCAGTTCCAGGGAAGGAACAGGGTGGGTCTTGCAAAGGTGGCTGCCAGAGAGATGAGAGCTTTTACCAGCAACCAGCACTGACAATAAGCTTTAAGACTGCTCTTGCTTTGGCTGTGTCTGGTCACCTTTACAAATGTGACAAACCTTAGAATTCAGCTGCCCCTTACTCTTCAACTCGGTGTAGGTGGGGCAGCTCAGCTAATCCCAAGGACTACAGTCTGCGTTTTTCAATTCACCTTTCAGTTCACTTCCCCGTGAGCTGCAGCGATCAATAATTTCAATTCCAGGTTGTCCCCCAAGCGTGCAGTCAGGCTAAATGCTGTGCTATTTTCTGTAGTACTCGGATTTTCAATTCATGCATACTGAATCCAATACAGTCATACTGTAAAGAAGCAGTGAGTGGATTTATCAGGTTAGACACAATAGACTATTGAGCAAATGAAAAATAATACTTCCTATGAATAAATTTTTAATTAAAGTAGTTTTTTTTTTTTTAATATAGCATACCATTACTCCACAGCTGTAAGTTGTTGTGACTCTTCTTTGCAATGGAACTGGCTTCTTCAGAAAGATTTTTCCACGAAATAGATGTTATCCCATGCCCATGCCAGTGATGTTCCCAGCGATGTTACAGAAAGCAGCTCTCAGTCTTCTGAGACTATCGTCAGCAATATCATTTACTTCACTGGGCACAAGGCCAGTGACTGTGGGTCCAAAAACTACATTGGCAAACATCATTCTGTATCTAAAGAGGGTTCTCACCATTGCTAACCACAATTCAGTGGTGACCATGTTTTTTTTAAAAAATATGCTAACCTAGCCAGAACTACTGACTCTGAGTATGTCCCTAGAAAAGACATTCTTTTTTTCCCATGGCACAAATAACCACTGTAAAAAATGCTTCCTGTTTTGCATCTTTTTTCAGTCATGTTGACCAGTGATAGCTCAGTTGGTTAGAGCATGGTGCTATAAGCTACAGACAGCCATTTCTCTCAGATTATACTAAATATAAGAAAGATCTAAACAAAAACGCCATTCAGATTAGGTATGCAGATTGGTTTTGAGACAGATTTCCATACATATGGCATCAGACAAGTGCAACATGAAAAGATTACAAAACTTGTAGTACTGAGAGTTTCTAGGTTTCCCTGGAAAGCGGCTTTATATTGTACTTGCAAGAGCGAAGAAAAAAATAATGAAGAAAGTGTATTAATTTTCTGTGCAGCAAAAATGTCAGGCAGCAGTTGTTTTGGTCCTGCCCTTTGTGACACAAGCTCAGATATTTTGATTTCGCATTTGTATTCCCTTTAATTTCTGCCTCTCCTCTACCCAAGTAGCTGATTTAACTTCTCTGGAGAGTCAAAACAAAGCTCTGATTCATCTTACAAAGGCACTTAAAGTTAGGTCCAAAAGTATGCTGTGATAGCAATCCAGACAGAGCTTCCCCTGAGTCAGGATACATGGAATGAATGATGCTGACACCAGCCGATCGTTCCCATAACTACTGCCTTCTGAGTAGTCCTCGGGGAGTCCTTCCCTGCGTTTGTTGATTTTCTGTTGTTCAAAAGCTCACCAAGCTCTGACTGGCTCTGTTGTTCAACACTTCTCCCAAACAAAAACATACCTTTGGGTTGCAAAAACATGCCTTGGGGTTGGGAGGGACAGCTTTTGCTGGGGTTGGGAGGGACATCTTTTCCTGATGCTTTCCAAGTGGCACAGCTACTAGCTGAACATCTTGTTTCTCTTCTCACGTGGACAGTAGCCCAAAGTGCAGGTCTCGGGGAAACTGCTGGAGGCGGTGAGAGCACCCCGGAAGGTGGGCCAGCAGAGATACAATACTGAAATTATTTATTGCTTTGGTCCCACAGAACGAGCAGCTGGAGTGTATCACAGGGAGTCACGCTCTGGGAAGTACCAGCTCACCTACGCAGAAGCAAAAGCAGTCTGTGAATACGAGGGAGGACATCTAGCCACGTATCAGCAGCTGGAGGCGGCGAGAAAAATAGGTTCGAAAAAAAATAATCACGGCTGTTTGCTTTTCGCATCGCTCATTCATAATGTTGCCAGCCTTGTATTTTCATGAATATTGTGAATTCTTGAGAGACTTGCGAACTCCCTGGATTTTTGCCCGAGTTGCATGCAATTTCCCCCTTCCGTAACAGAGCCTGACTGCGGTACCTCCAGAGCTGTCAGGGATAACATCTGCACACAGGGCTACGCATCCCCCGGAGCTCTGGGTGCAGCACGGTCCCGGAGCCAGCAGCACCGGGCGGAGAGCCGTCTGCCTGAGCTGGGAAGCAAGGGCACCTCCCCAGCTACGGCACCTGGGGGCTGCAGGGGAAGGCGTTTATCTCCGGGGAGCTTCTCTAGTAAATGTGCATCGCTATTTTTCATATCGTCGGTCGAGATCTTTTCATAATCTTTATTCCAGCCGTATTTGCTCTGAGAGAGAGTGCTTGGAGTGGAAAGTGGAGCTGAGTGAGGGCTCTACTGTATTTCTATTTGATTCCATAAGAAATTATTAATTCATTCAGAGCATTAGGAAAACAAAGGAAAATATCCTCCACTCTAGAAATCTGCAGGCTACGCCGCTGAGTCAGAAGCTGGCTCCCAGCACCGGCACATGTGTAAAAAGGGTACTTTTGTCTCTTCTGAGTAGCTCATAGTCCTAGGACGCCACAAGTACGTTCCAGTTCGTCTCGGTGAAAACATTGACTCGGTCTCTACCAGACAGTGAATAACATTGCATTCTTTGGCTATTGTTTTTAAGGTCTCGACCAGAAAATGCATTAACAGGATCTTTTTGTTTAGCAAGAAATACTTGAGGTATTTCAGGTATTTAAATTTAAATTGAAAGTATTTTAAGTAAATACTTCGTTTTCTTAGCTGTCTTTTGTATGTAGTATTTTATTCATTCTCAGAACTTAATGCCGAAAACTCTTGAGATACGATTGAGAAAATTTGTATGACTTAAAAGGGAAACAAAGAACACACTTATATAAAGCAGCCAGTACATAACTTGATTAGAAATGCTGGTACAGCACTTAAAACTCACTACCTGGGAAACTACATAGTCCATCTGCATTTGATTTTTGTTTTCAGATGAAGAACCAATAATCATATTGTGGAGAACACAATGCAGTTATATATTCTGTGTTTAAAGTTATCCTCTCAAAGTACTGTTCTTTCCTGTAGTTCAATTTCTATTAGGCCAATGACACCCAAGTCATTGATCAGCTTGAGTAAGACTTTACTTACTTGAATAAAAAGTGGAGTTTCTTGCCTAGGGTTGGTTTACCACATCCGTGTCTCATTTTCTCCCCGTTGCAGGTTTCCACGTGTGTGCTGCTGGCTGGATGGCGAAGGGCAGAGTTGGTTATCCCATAGTAAAAGCTGGAGCCAACTGTGGCTTTGGAAAAACCGGTATTGTCGATTACGGGATTCGCCTCAACAGAAGCGAGAGATGGGATGCCTACTGCTACAACCCTAACGGTGTGTTTAAAAACAACCCATTGCTCTCCGGGTCTAAGATTATGACTACACACCATGCCATCTGTCTGCGCAAAGGCAGCCAGGCTCTGAATGAGTTAGCTTGGATAACATAAATACGCTGTCTGAGAAGGGGGTGCGTATCGGCACAAATTTATTTGGAGCCTTGCACCATGTTACCTGTAGCTAATCTGGCTTGCTCAGAGCTCAGTGTCTCTGCACTGCATTGTACCATATATAACGGGCCTAAGGAGTAATGGATTTAAACTAAAGAAGAATAGATTTAGACTGGCTATAAGGAAGAAATGTTTTACAGTGAGGGTGGTGAGGCAGTGGCCCAGGTTGCCCAGAGAGGCGGTGGAGGCCCCATCCCTGGCACCATCCCAGGCCAGGCTGGACGGGGCTCTGAGCACCCTGGGCTGGTTAAAGCTGTCCCTGGCACTGCAGGGGCTGGGCTGGGTGGGCTCTGAAGGGCCCTGCCCACCCAAAGCATTATATGATTCTATAATTCTAAGCAGAGTCCTTTCAGAAACTAAAAATGTAATGATATGCTGTTGCTGATTAAAAAGGTAAGCAATATTCCCAACGCGATGTGCGAATGTCTTGTTTTGTATAAGAGCGTTTACATTTAGCCTACGATTTCATTTAAATAACTAATCTGAGGTGTTTAACAGGGGAACCAGTTTCCAGATATTTTGCCTGTGAACAGGCTAAATTTAGTGTTAACCTGTATTCCTTCTTTCTTGTGCCTGAGATAGAACAACTTTTGAAAATGCATGCCATGTCTGGGACCGAAACACCTGAGAGATCCAGCTCCCAGCAGTGCCTTGTGTGTGTGTGTGTGCGCGCGCGTGTGTGCGTAACTAGATGAAGAAAAGCGGATCTCCAAAGCAGATCTGGAGACACAGTTCAACCGTGACTGACAAGACTTCACCAGATATGGGACATCCCTCCATTCCCATCCACTCACTACACTGCACATGACTGAAATACCGACAGGGACGCTGTTTCAGTTTAGCTTGGTATCACTTCATATAGCAGGGAAGACAGGAAAAGTAGGCACCAACAAGCAAAGCAAAGCTTAACTTCGTGCACTGCTTGGCTCTCCTGCTACTCCAAGTGCACTGCCCTGCCTGGCAGAGCCAAAAGCTGGAGTTGTCCATGACGTCTGTACAGCTGTGCACGTTTTGTTTGTGCTCGCAGGGCTTCAGCTTGTTTATGTTAGCTGGGCAGTTGTTAATCAAATAGCTCTGTGGGGTGGGGGACATTCACAGATGTTCAGCACACAAAGGGAACTGCAAGAGAGACTACTGCATTCATTATTACTGCATGTAAACTGACAGCCCGACTCTCGCCTTTGTCAGCCTTCTCCTCTGGGCTGAGAGGTAGTTACTTTCCAAATGCACTGTTTGGTTAGAGGACAAAAGGAAACCAGAACTGCCAACACTCGGCAGAGGGCTTGAGTCTCTCCCGCTGAAAGGATATGTATTCATGCTTGACCGATAGTCTGCTGCAAAGCCTGGCGAGAGTTGTCTGTCTGCAGGTGGGAGACAAGTAGCCTGGGGGAACAAAGACAAATCTCTGACTGAACTGAGCCCGTGCTCTTCTCTAGGGTGCTAAAGACGTCGAGAGGAGCTTGTGGCACCGTTTGCACGTTTGAAATGTACCTCCAACCCAGCAATGCTCGGGAGCTGAGAAGTACGAGACTCGCGGACGATGTACAGCTTAAGAGGGTTAATCACACTACCCAGCTCCAGGCTCCTAACTCACGTGTCCTCAATCACCCTTAGAAAGTACGGCCCTCTCCCCCAGCTCTGAACTTGGGGAGCTATGACAAATCCTAAAGTCAGGCAGTCGGAGGTCCCCAAATTGTTTGGTCCCGCTGTCGGGGAGCTGGTGAAGTTCAAATGGCCACTGAATCAAACCGGAATGAGTGTTCTTCGTCCCAGAGGAGACGCTCCAAAGGGAGTGAAGAGCTGCAGCGGTAACAGGAGTACAATGCAATGTATGTGGTCACTAGCCTTTTTAAGTTCTTTTGTAGAAGACACACGTTCAAGAAGTTTTTGAAGAAGAAAGGATGAAACTGAATGCCAGGGTGACTTGCAAGTACAGCTGTAAAGCTTACAGTCTGACACTGCCAGAAGCCCTGAACACCTTTTGCATAAAGCACTTAGCTCTGTCCCAAAGTCCACTGAAGTCAATGAAAGCTTTTCCTCTGAAATCAGTGAGATTTGGATCATGCCTCTTGTTTCCAAAATATCGGCTCCCAAAAGCTAGGAATGACTGACATTTCTTGTGAATGCCGAGTGCTTAAATACATGAAAAGTGCTACCACGCTGGGTGTTCCCATGCGATTTTCTTACGGATCTGCTGGGTCGAAGTGCACAAAGATTTAACCCATAGCCATATCCAGAATGAATACTTAAACTCTGATGTTTTTATTTTTCTCTTAGCAAAAGAATGTGGTGGAGTCTTCACAGATTCAAAACATGTTTTTAAGTCACCAGGCTACCCAAATGAGTACGAAAATGACCAAATTTGCTACTGGCATATTAGAGTGAAGTATGGACAACGTATTCATCTACAGTTTCTAGAGTTTGATGTGGAAGATGACATTGCTTGTATGGCTGATTTCTTGGAAGTCTATGATAGCTATGATGATATCAATGGCTTCGTGGGCAGGTAAAGCAATTCCAGCTTTAATATGCAAATAATCAAATGATTTAATTTTTTTCCCCCTGAACATTACTTCAGGAGAACAATATATTACCTTATCCAATTAGCACCTCTGATATGCTCATAGTACTTGTAGCAATAGCACCTGACTTATCTTTCCTGCCAATTTACTTTACTGTCATTAACACAGGCCTGTAAAGACTTTCAGAGACTTGAACTTTACCCTTTTCTGCTTTGTTAAATTACATGAAAGCAAGCTGCAAGACTTTTTAGTTAGCTGCTTATCTTAATTCTCTATCACTTTACAGGAAGAACTCCGAGCAATCTCAAACAGTATTTTGTATTTACTTTAACTGAAAGGAGGGAGGTGGGGTGTTAAACTGATGGCAAAAATGTATTTAATTTAAGTTACTATTCGCTACAGAAGTAAAATATTTTCTAACAATATCAGGACAGAACAAGTGTTATATATCATCTCTCTTACTAGATTTAGTTTCCCTCTTTGCTTAATTCTCACTTTCTTTTCTTCAACATCATATTTTTGCTTGTCCTTTAGTAGTCGTATTTTGGTATGAAGTACTTCAATTTTCCAGAACAAAAAAAATAAACCAGAAAAAGTGATAAAAAACACTTCCCAATTCCTGCCACTTTTCACATCCTCTCTGCAAATCTTGTGTAGCAAAGCAAGGATATAGTCCATTTGTTTTGCCTTTGCAGATAGTTTTAAATGTTTTTCTCGACAATGTTCTTTCTTTCTTAGCCTCGGGGCCATCGTTCTTTTCCTTAATGCCGTGTTAAATTGCTCTTTTTCTTGTTTTGCATCATTTACTTCCTGCATATATTGAAAAATGTTTCCTGCATTTTTCCCTCCCCTAAAGCGTACTAAAAGATAATGACAAAAATCCTTTAGGCAATTGCTTTAACATCGAGAGGAGAATTACATACACAGAATACCTATAACCAATTTATCCGCCTGAGCCACAGCTCCAAAAGAGAGTACAGCCTGTGAGCCACCGGTCAGCGTAGGTCCCCATATAGCAGGGGTATGGCATATTTGCTGTGTCGTTTAGTCATGACCATTTATACTTTTTTTTCCAGGTTTTGTGGAGATGAGTTGCCAGATGATATCATTAGCACAGGTAATATATTTGCACTCTTTATGGTAAAAAAAAAAAAAAAAACACCCAGCCAAAATCACCTTTTGTCCCTACTTTCTAATAATATATGGTAAAGATGTCCAAACACGCAATCTCTGCTCCATGGCCAGCATGTTGTGAACTGCTATTCAAAACTGCCAGCATGCTCTTTCATCAATGCAGTTACTTCTAAATAAATGTAAAAGAAAAAAAAAATCTCGTTAGAAGATAACTAGGGTGCATCCCGCTGGCCTTACAGAGGTAGTACACCTACGCACGTTAAGGAGTTCTCACACAGGCACCTTGATACGGCAGATCTGTAGTCAGTAACCGAGCCCTGCCTACGCACACGATCATGCTCCCATTTCTCCCATTTCGAGAGCAAGGATTGCGAGAGCAGTTCTAAAGCTGGCTATAGACATTATTCTGTGCGTATGTTTAAAACAGCAGGTCAAGGTCTGATTAGACGTAAATCAAAGCCACTTTTATAAACCTGTCTTTGCTCAAGCGTCGCAAAGTCGCTCTAGCATGGATGTCCCGCCGGCTACCTGTGTGAGGAAGTGGCCATGTTCCCTGGGACGGTCTATGGATCGTCTGTGCAGAAACTCACGTTACCACACTCCAGCCCACAGCTGTAATCGGCAGAAAGAGAGCAGAAAAGTTGAATTGTGTCAGATCTCCCAGTTTACGTGGGCCTGGTGGAGATGAGCAGATGACTCTCATGGGAGAGTGATGTAGCAACCTCACCCCTGTGTCACCTAGAGACCCGTGAGGCTTAGGACGAGAGGAAATGGGCTCAAGCTGCACCAGGGGAGGTTTAGATTGGATATTAGGAAAAATTTCTTCATGGAAAGGGTAGTCAAGCATTGGAACAGGTGCCCACAGAGGTGGTGGAGTCCCCATCCCTGGAAGCGTTCAAAAAACGGGCAGAGGTGGCACTCTGGGACATGGTTTAGTCTAGTCTACCCTTGACTGGTTTAGTGTGGACTTGGCAGTGTTGGTTAATGGTTGGACTGGATGATCTCAAAGGTCTTTTCCAACCTAAACGATTCGATGATTCTATGCCAGATGCGTCTCACACATGAAGCGTGACATTTCACGGGTAGAGTGAAGCAGAGCAGCATTTTAAAGAACCAGAAACGCTTTGCAGAAAGCACCGGGTACAGCACAACTCTGTCGACTTCTGGGCTCTGCAAACAAAGCAGGCTGATGGAAATGTGCCTGGTTTTCCATGAGGCTAATGCAACTATAATCCTCCCAGGCCGCAGCTCCAAAGTACGCAGACCAGGTGGATTTTTCTAAAGTTCCCAGAAGCAAGCAAGGAAGAGCACTTTAAAAATAACTCTGAAATATCACATTTTTATGCCACCCCAAAACATAACCTTTGTTTTTTGTTTTTCTTGTCCCAGGCAATGTTATGACCTTGAAGTTTTTGTCAGATGCCTCAGTGACTGCTGGTGGTTTTCAAATTAGATATATTACTATAGACATGCCTTCAAAGTCAAGCGATGGAAAGAATATCACATCCCAAGGAAAACCAAACTTTTTATCTGGAAAATTTGGTATTATGTGAGCAGAGTAACGAGATGCACTCATTAAGAAACATGTTTTAGAACCCAGTTCAGATATCTGTTTCTTCAGATAAGACATTTTCTTCATATCTTTCTGACTTTTTGTTTTCTGCTTTTATAGAAGTTCTGTTAATAAAGTATACTAGGAAATAAATTATAAAATATACTTACATGAATAATAGAAGACTGTTTTTAGATTACAAGTACTGTAAAAATCTGAAGAATTCATTGTTACCAAAGATTTAAAAATTATTTTTCTATATAAACTGCTCCTTCTCCTCATTTCTGGCACCATTTGAACAAACTTTTTGTGTGACCGTTTCCATTATTGTTAGATTTAGTATGCTGTTCTATCCGTATTTTCCTTTAGAGTGAGCTTATTTTTAAGATAGATAAATTCATCATGTGGATGGCCTAGCAGCCATGCATGTGATTGTTCTGAAGTCAGAAGATTGGGAAGCAGCACGGACAGCACAGAATCAGTTATATTATCGTCGTAAGCTTGTTGTGCGATGAATCAGAACCTACTCAATGAATTTTGTCAGGGTTTCCTCATCCAGAGAAGAGATGTTCAAGTCCTTTCACTTCTCTGATTTCACTTAGCAAAGGATGACATGAAAGACTTGGCAATGATAACAAAACTGGTGAGATGAAGGACTGGAAGAAATTGCTGAGTACCAGCAAGTCCGTTCAGAAGATACTGCTGTGATGCTGTGTGGTGTTTACATGGGTTTTAAGAAGACTGTACTATTCTGAATTGATGAACATAAGTCATTCTCCGTATGTTTGTAACTTCAGTTTAAATTCCTCAGCCTGAAGCAGCATTACAGCTACCTCTCTTTTCATCGTGTCCTGAGTTTACTTCTTGGGAACTTTTCAGACTTTGAAAAATTTTTCTTGATTTAAAGCAGTAAATAAGTTTTAAGAGTGTCTTTCTTTCGCTCTGAATGTTTTCCTGACCCCAGATCTGCTGAGTCTAATGCCCACTGAGAATCTTCCTGTGAATTATTTTTTCGTTTGGAGCATTGTGAATTCCTCCGAAAGAGATTCACACAAGAGGAGGAGGATCTTAAGCTAATCAGACCCATCTTTGCTTTATTCATTCTAATTCTCGGTTCTTTAAATTTATTTCCACTTTGAGCTTTCACTGTTGTAATTTCACTGGGAATATAATCGTGCTTCCTGGCTGTCCTGGAGAACAACGCCGCAGCTAGCACCGCAGCTTCTCTCCCTGTCATTTCCAACACTTTACTCATGCTTCATGTGAGCGCCAGGAAACAAAAGTTCATATCGCTAGTTTTAACGGGATCAAGCTGCACCTACAATCTACTGCTGCTTTTTAATCTTGCCACCCGGTGGTCTGAATAAACCTGTTCACATCCTCCTGTTACCAAATGTCCTTCCCGTTCTCCGAGATCAGCAAAAGTGCTCGTTAACAGGGAAAATGCATGAAGAGAAGTGTTAACATTTCATTTATGACTTAGGGTGGGTTTTTGTTGCTTTGGGGTTTTTGTTGGTGGTGGTTCTTTGATTGAGAAGCAACTGGTCTTGAACTGATACGGATTGGAACCAAGGGGCACACAGGAAATATCTGCCTGGCTAGGAACCCCCATGGAGCCAGAGGGGTGATGCTGTTTGGGGAAGAGTTTCTTTCCAGAACAGGCACTCCTGCTAAGCATCTCCAATGCCACTATGAAGTCCCACAGCTGACCAAGAACGAAGGACTCAGCCATTAACGTTACTGCTCAGGCCTCTCTCTGTCCCTGAGAAAATGGGTTTCTCCGCACCTCAGATTTGCTGCCGCTGCCGCTATTTCGTATGACACCCACAAATGCCCCGATGTAATTCACACATCCATCACTCGTCCCCTTTCAGGGGCTTCACCACGAGGTGGGATAGACCATGCACAGATAAGTGCCAACGTCTCCCACCCGGAGATGGCGGTCGATGTCGGGCAGCACTTGGTGCTGCAGCCACGGTGGGGAGCAGAGCCCCCGGGGCACTTTCTGTTTCCTCGCTATTCGGAAACTTGGCACCTACTCAGGGACCCTGCCGTTAAATGGCCACTAAAAAAACCCCAACCGGGAACAGTGCGGGGCTACGCATTTCTGTATGAGACTGACTCATATAGAATCAGAGAACGCTTTGGGTTGGAAGGAAACTTTAGAGCCCGTCCAGCCCAACCCCTTGCAGTGAGCAGGGACAGCTTTAACGAGATCAGGGTGCTCAGAATAGAATCATAGAATTGTTCAGGTTGGAAAAGACCTTTAAGATCATCAGGTCCAACCACTAACCTAACACTACCAAGTCCACCACTAAAACAATTAAGGGTAGAGTCATAATTAATTGCATGTTTCCTCGCTTGGTGGCTAGATCATTTTTTAATGAAAGGAAAAACTAGGAATCATGAAGGTTGGAAGGGATCTCTAAGATCATCAGCCCAACTGTCAACCCAACACCCCCATGCCCACTAAACCATGTCCTCAAGTGCCACCTCTGCCCATTTTTTGAACGCTTCCAGGGATGGGGACTCCCCCACCTCTCTGGGCAGCCTGTTCCAATGCTTGACCACTCTTGCCGTGAAGAAATTTCTCCTAATATCCAACCTAACCCTCCCCTGGCGCAGCTTGAGCCCATCTCCTCTCGTCCTATCGCTGTTCCTTGGGAGCGGAGCCCAGCACCCCCTCCCTGCCCCCTCCTGCCAGGAGCTGCAGAGCGATCAGGTCTCCCCTCAGCCTCCTCTTCTCCAGGCCGAACACCCCCATGCGCCGGCCTTTCACGTTTCTGCAGGTAGGTTTCCGTGGAGCTGGCGCTCAACTCTAACCGCTGAGCAGCTCCGGGAGGCCTGGAGGTTATTCTCCAGTCACAAATGTCTTTTCCGACCTAAACAATTCTAGGATTCTAGGAAATAAATGCTTTATAGCCGCCAGGGGCTCCCGGGCGGGGGCCGCCCGCCACTGCCCCCCCATCGCCGCCGCCTGAGGTGAGGCCCCGCCCCTCGCTGGCCCCGCCCCCAGGGCTGCCGCCACCACCAATCGGCGGCGAGGGGGCGGTGCCCGCCGGGCGCGGGAAGCCATCCATCGCTCCGCGCTCCGCCGCGCGCGGAGAAAACGCGTGGCGCCGCTCGATCTCCTCCGGCTCGGCCGGCGGCCCCGCCCCCCCGCTCTCCCCATTGGCTGGGCCGCCGCAGCCCGGGCCCGCGCGCCGCCAGTCCCGCCCGCCGCCATCTTAGCCCGGGAGACGGCGAGGGGCGAGCGGCGGCTGGGCCGGGGCCGGCGGCACTGGGCTGCCCGCCCGCCCGCCGCGCCGCCGCACCATGAGCGCTCCCGCCGCCTGCTCCAGCCTGCAGCCTCTGCTGGAGACCCTGGAGGACCCGGCCGCCCCGCCGGGGGAGCTCACCGACGCGCACCTCACTGTCGTCAAGTGCGTGCGGGCCGCGGCGTGAGGGGAGCGGGGAGGCCCGCGCTGCCTGAGGGGACGGCGGCCGCCCTCGGCCTGCGCGCAGCGGGGTGGCGGTGCCGGCCGGCGGCGGGGGAGCGGGCCCGGGCAGGGGAGGGTGAGCCCCGGAGCGGGGAGGGAAGCCTCTGCCCGGCTTGAAATGCGGGCGGGGAGAGCCGCAGGGCTTGGGGCTGCGTGGCCGCTGGCTGGGGATCGCGGGAAAGCGTGCGGGCCTGGGGGGGAGGGCGGCTGTCCGGCTCTGCTCATCCCAGAGCCTCCTGCATTCCCCGGGGAAACGGCGGAGGTGGGTGAAGGGGTGCTGGGAAATAAAACCTTTCTTCTTACTGAAGGAAGTCTTGCATTTCACCCATACCATTAGAAAGTTCAGGGCTTTTGGTGTGATTTTCGGGTTTCGAAACGATGCTGCCTTAATTGCGTTTCTTTGTGGAAGGTACTTCTTAACCCTTAAGTGCTGCTTTTACCGGGACCTTTCGAATTTGTTAGCATATGCAAAGGCATTATCATCTCTTTCCATCGGTATCTCCCTTGGGTTCCTGTCTTTCAGTTCTGCAGTCGCTTTTAAAGCTGTAACTGCTTAGATAGCAGTGATACCGATCACACGTAAGATTTTACAAGTTTCTAGTAATAACTGAAAAAAAAGACCCATCCTAACTTAAAGACAGTGTTAAGCAACAACAGATTGCTCAGGTTGCCTTCTGGATGGTTGCACTTAATATGATTGGGCTTTACTATGCAAAACTGATTATAACGTTTTAAAGGATAAGCCTAGCTTGTCTGTATGGATGTTCTTCAGTTATGTGCAAAGTCATCGCTGCTAGTTGTCAAACCAGAATTTTCCTGGAGTGGGGAGCCTGCATTCTAGAGCTGCTTTTGAGGAATCTGCTTTTTAAGATCATATATTTCTGTGAAAGTTTCTTTAATTTTCAGCATTGAAAGTTTGCGTGTTAACTTCTAATGTTTTTATAAAAGTTGACCAAAAAAAATGAAAGCCCTTAGTGGGTTTTCTTATGCTTCGTAGGCACAACATGGGTCATTAGTAACTTCACTTTTTCCAATATACTAGGATGTGTGTACTTTATAACACACTATTTTACTGATATGTCAGACTAACTATATGGTGACTGGCATTTTTGCTCTTTAACTTCTTCAGCATTGTGTTTTAGCTTTCTAGGAAAGAAGTGGTTCTATATTAGTTAATTGTGTATTGGAAGTTTAAACTTATGTCAATTGTAACATGTTTAACCTGTAAATATTGCTTGTTTTCTCTTGTGCTCCCTAAAGTCGCTTGACAGGCGAGGAAGGCAAAGAATTCACTGCAGATGTCAGAAGACACTTCCCTCAACTTTGCAAAGTGTTTAAGGTATGACTTTTCAATTATCTTTGTTCACTGAAGCGTAGAAATGTTTAGGTGGTCAAGGTCAGTGGCCATTGTAAGACTTGAACTCATGTTCATTTAATAAGAATTCAAGCTAGTGATATAGCAGTAAGGTTTGTTGGCAAAAATATATCTTCCATATTATTAGAAATTACTACAGGAAAAAATAAAATACAGGGTCTTGGATGTGTTCAGGCAGTGTTACGCAGTCAAAACTGATCTTTCAGACAGAAAATATGCAGTGACTTCTGTCTGCCTTTAGAAACGCTTCGGGGAATTGGCATATGCAGCAAACATCAGATTTTTTTAAGATGTAAAGACTGTTCTTAGCCATCTTTTTTCCCCTTCTCTTTTAGATGTTTAAAAACAATTGGAGAGTCAAATGATAGTATGTTAACAAGTGAAGAAGTAAAGAACTTTGGATGTTTAGAACTTACTGCAGTAAAGATGTCTAAATTACAGGGAACAAAAATGTTTCGGAACATGAAATTATTGTACTGATTTGAAGTGTATGTAATCAGGAAGGGTTTCCTACAAGCGTGCATTTTTCACCCAGTGTTTGCTTTTGACAGCTCTCTCTTCATTGAGCAGAAGTGTTCGTATTAAGACAGTACTTGACAGCTACTTCTGTAAGCTGAGACTTTCCGTATGTGACTTTTTTTTCCAGGCACACATTTCTAGTCAAAACTCAGAGCTAAACAATGCAGCATTACAGGCATTGGGATTCTGCGTTTTTAATTCAAAGATTACATCTGAATTATCTGGTAAGCAAAATTCAGTGTGGATGCTGGTAGTGTGTGTGTGTGTGTATATATCTCAGAGTTCGTTCTTTATTTCTTTGTTAGCATATACTTTAATTTTGACAAAGTTTAAAGTTTCCAAGTGGTGCAGTGGTTTTGTCTCTAGCATGAGCAGTGTGATCAGCTCACTAATTCCATGTTGTACAAAAAAAAAAAAGTAATGTTTTTTTCATGCTGTTACACTAATACTGTTTTACTAACTTCTAGTTTTGTTAAATGGTTTGGTAGCAGTTAGGCACTGTAATTAGTTTTGTGGAGTTAGTAGTTAAAAAAAAAAAAAAAAAGGTCCAGGTGGAAAAAGAATTAAGAACATTTTTTTGTTTGTTTGTAGAATTTGGATGTGCATAGTAGTGCTTTTCAGTGTTTTCCAACCTTTACCTGGTGATTCCTGGTTGTTATATTAAATCAGAGAATCACAGAATGGTTTGGCTTGGAAGGGACCTTTAAAGGTCATCTAGTCCAACCCCAAATATTTCAAATTAAAGTAACTTACAGTAATCCAAAATTTTATGGCCTACATTCCTTGAAAGTGCTAAATTCCTTTAACAAAAGGTCTTGCTCCTGAGATCTTGAGGCTGTGCATTGAGGTAAAAATGCTGATTTTTGTTAATAGGGGAGAGCTAATGTCCAAGTTGGCTGGTCCTTGGGAGGTACCTGTTACAGGTGCCAGGCATCAGGCGTGTCCAGTCACAGTAACGTGATCAGAAGCTGCTGGTGTCAGCTGCCTCTGTGTGTGTCAGACGGGTTGTGGTAGTGGAAGGTGGTTAAGCTAAGGCTGCCTTTCATGGGCACGCGAGGAAATCTGTTGTGATTTGGCTGTTGTGTGCTGCCTTGGTGGTGCCAGAGTCTACAGTGACTCTTCAGCTGGTAGTAACAAGTGGCATGCTGTCAATTTTTCTTTTTCTTTTGCGAAGCGTTAAATACTCTTGGACAAATGTTCTGGAATGACCTTTATTAGAGAGAAACTTAACCTCAGGCAAGACTGAACAAAATCATATGTGTGGATGTACAGAGAGCATTTTTTCGTGTGACTGCCATTCTGCTTATTGAAATTGATTCTTTCTCTCAGTTCTACTCATTTTCCAGTGTGTCCTGCTTTCCTGTTACTCAAATTTTAGCCTGCTTTCCTGTGAGAAAGAGGCATCTATAATAATGTCTGTGTATTCCCTTCCCTTTCCCCCATAACTTTTTTTTTTAAGTAGTTGATAAATTACAATCAATTTTGTTAGAGAATGTCAGGCTTCAGAAATAATGAAGTCCTGAAAACAGTGGAGAGTTGGGGAGAGAGGACAAAAAGCGTATCTACTCTTGATTGAGGAAGGGGGTGTATGTGAGTTTATGTTTCTTTGATAGTGAGATCGTTTACCCACAGAGCCCAAATTTGTAAGAAATCAGGCTTCATTAGTTTTGTATTTTAAGGGAATAGATGATTTGTCCATCTGTCTTCCCAGTTGCATGTAAGTCCTATGTTAGCCTTATTCTTTTTTTGTGTAATGAGCTCACTGTTACCTCGGTTACAACTTTACCTCCCTCTTTATCATTAAAGCCTCTTGTAGACCCTAAAATGAATGTATACATGCTAGTGTAGCAGTGAAGTTGACCAAAGTGCTGCTAAATGCACTTGAAATCCAAGAAGTTTTGAATAATTATATATTTAATCTTCAGCTCTAGTGTTTTTAGGTAAATTTATCTTCTAGCTTTATGGTTTTCTGGTTTCTTATAAAGGTAATATAGATATACTACGTCGATAATATCTGTATATTAATACATTTTGAGGGCTTTTTGCTAGCTTATTTTGAGAGAAATTTCCAAAAATTGCCAAAAAGTAATGTTTAAGACGTTAAATCATGTCCATCGGGACTTCTAGTTGAATGCATCTTTAGTAATGTTAACTGAGCAAAATGACCTGAAATTTGCTAAAAAGCTGAGTAGAATTGCATGAACAGAATTTGAGTGCTGTGCATTCTGCTTTCAGCAACTGAAATACAGGACTTGCTTTCAGTGGTGAACGATGTTGCTGTAAAAACTTCAGACAAAAACACTCGCACTCGGGCACTTTGGGTGATTTCTAAGCAGGCGTTTCCTTCTGAAATTGTTAAAAAGGAGGTAAGTTTCTTCACTTTGGGGGTTTTTTTGGGTGGTGTGTTTTTTGTGTGTGTGTGTGGCCTGATTTTCTAGGGAGATGAGGCTTATGCAGTCTCTTGGTCACTCTCCGCTAAGTAGCTTTTGAATCTGAAGGTCGTTTTCTGTCGAATTTGACAGCCAAGTATAGGGCCTAAGTTCTTGGAAAAATTGTAATGGCAGCTACAGAGGGAAAAGAGCCAACAAATTACTGCTTCTCTGGAGGGAGAAGCTGCAGTGTGAGCAATTCTATTAGATACCAGTGCAGCAGCATAGGGGAGAAATGTTGTGAATACTCCAGTTTGGTCAGAGCTCTAACCTTAAAACTAGACCTAGCATCGTGCAAACACAGGGCACAGTCCTGGGAAACAAAATTTCATCGTTCCAGCTCCTGGAATGGAAATACTTGTATTTAGGCACTCACTCTAATGTTCTCTTATTTCCTCAGGTGTCCAGTATTATTTCTACCCTGGAAATGATACTTACTAAAGGAGATGTACAGTCTATGGTGGTTGAATACGAAGCACTAAATGTTATTATACGGTATGTGCACTGCAATATAAATTGTTAAAACATGCTTAGGTTTTTTTGAAAAACAATGAAACAAAATTTTTTTTGAATGCTCTTTGAATTGTTTGATATGTTCAAGACTGCTTTCTCACAGTGTTTTGTATTACAGTCAGTAGAACACAGTGAAATTGTGTGAACTGTCATTTCTGTCTCCGTCCCGGTGGTTCTCCTGAACCACTTAATTTGCAAAATACTCCATTAATGATAATATGACAACCAATTCTGACATGGAAGGTAGTTGATATTCAGATAAACTTTCATTGCTTTCATTTTTAATGGCTTATTAGGAATTGTTTCCAAAGTGTCATGTGCACCTCAGACTTACGTTCTACATTCTCATTTTCAGAACCTACCTTGAGAAATTCTCAGCCATTATATGGGTTTATATTTAAAAATGTCTCCTTGATGCTTTACAAATTTTACTGCCATGTTTCTCATAAAGCTCTTGAGAGTACTGTTTAATTCCAAAGGAGACTTTTTAGGACCAACACTGAGTGTGTGTTGTTTTGGTCAGCAGCGCTAGAATAGTCAAATTTTGTCTTTACTTAGTATTAATTTAATTTCTTTATTAATAGTAGAAATACAAGCTCAACATATTTACTATTTAAGTATTCTCTTAAACTTTTTGTTTCTGGTTTGAACTGAAAATCCATTTTAAAGTGAAACAGTTAAAGCAGTAATTACTTGCTTATTTTATTTCTATTTTAATACATCAGTTTTCTATAGCGGAGGAGTTGGATATTATAATTTAGTATTTAGCAACTTCTTGCATTTGGCTAATTGTACGCCAATTCTTCTGCAAATCTGAGATTCAGTAGACGGTTGTTTCTGGAAAAGTAAATGTTTTATTAAATGGTTTCTTTTAATTATTCTTTTAATATATGCAACTTAAGATGTGGTTATTAAAAATAACATAGTTATCCTCAAGAGCAAGAGTTGTACCTGAAAATAAACAGGTACTGGGTCTGAGGCCGATTGACAGCAGTGGTAAGACAGCGCTCTTGTTCAGAAGTTAGGCTGCTGACGGATGTAATGGAAGAGCGTTCTCTTAAGCAGTCCTTGTCCTCTGGCTTTAGTAAAATTGTTTGAAAGGCAGCAGTTTTCCTTAGTACAGCAAACCCTTCGTAAGCTGTAGTGATGGGGATTCGACATACCTGCGCCAAAGAGGACGCTAGGAAAATTCCATGAGTTAGAGGCAAGCTGGTTCCTACAGGCCGGTTTGAATATATGCCAGGTACTCCCATTTCTGACAGTCTCGTTGGCTTCTGTGTGGGATGGTGTAAACATATGGAATTGTTTGTCATGCTGTGTTCTAACAGCTCAGTAATAGAGGGATAAGATAAGAACACTGAGTCTGTGCAAACCTGTGCTGCTTCAGGGTTTGAGTTGTTTTTCGAAAGCAGGCATATATTGTTTTCAGCACACATGGCCTGTTGGAGCTGGTCTGGACTGCTGGGAACGCACAAGGGATGGTTAATATGCAAACTTTGTACTTGGTCGCTGATAAGGAAGTGATGGTATGTTCCTTTCAGGCTCTCAGTTCAGCTCGTTTGCCTAAAAAGTTGCGATAGAATGGAAAGGACAACTGCAAATGTCCGTCTGTTCTGCTTTTATCCAAAATAACACTTCAGCATTGCAGTGAACTGTCAAAATACAATTGTTTAGAAAAATAAAATTGTTTTGAATGGTTTCCTGTAAATCATATGTTGAATTAGAGCATTTATTGATGATACTAAGATTATCTTTTGAGTGTCCGAGTGGTATGTCTGTTGGAGATTTGTAAACCTGTATTTTTTTGTGGATCTAGCTTAATAGAGCAAGCTCCAGCCCAGATGGGAGAAGAGGCTGTGCGGTGGGCAAAACTGATCATTCCTCTGGTCGTCCATTCAGCTCATAAGGTGCAGTTACGAGGCGCCACTGCCCTGGAGATGGGCATGCCACTGCTCCTCCAGAAGCAGCAGGAGGTAGCAGCTGTCACTGAGCACCTAATGACCACAGTAAGTAGAAATGCTGTGCCTTTTTTTTTTTCTAGAGATGATGGCAGTAGTAATTGTTGGTTGGCTGGGTTGGTTTTTTTTTTAGTTTTATTTACAGTCTAGATAGTGGCAGCAAAAAGCTACTGTGCATTGACAGCAACTTCTTGATGACAGCAGTTTTGACAGAAAGATTAATGTAACAGCAATTTAAATACAGGACCACTGTAAAAAAGAAAAAGTTTCTGACAAGAATCATTGATCAGGAAAATAACTTGCTGGTTTTTAAATGACCTTTAAGCACCTGTCTTGACAGCATTAGCTCATAAATATCATTAAATTTGCTTACCAAACTAGAACTTGGTGTGGCAGTAACTCACATCATCTAGCTTAGCTTCCAGCTCAAAACAGAGCTGGCTTCAAAGTCAAGGCCAGATTCCTCAGGGCCTTGTCCAGATGAGGTCTGAATATGTTAAAGGATGGAAATTCTACAGCCTGTCTGGGCAGCTTGTTCCAGCGCTTAACCACCCTCATGGTAAAAATAGGACTTGCCTTGTTGAAACTTGTCTGTTGCCTCTGCTCCTTTCTTTCGGCACTTCTCTGAAGCATCCGCCTCCTTCCTTATAATCCAGCTATAAGTAGTGGAAGACTGCAATTATATTCCCTCCCACCCCAAGCTAAACTAGCTCTTCTGTCATGAACTCTGTCCCCTGACCATCTTAGTGGTGATGCTCTGCTGGGTTCACTCCAGTTTGCCAGTAGCTCTGGTGCTCGAAGTTTGGTGCAGTATTCCCGAGATGATCTGAGGAGTACCAAGCAGAGGGGTCAGTTCTCTTGACTTGTTTCTTGTGCTTTTGTGGCCCAGCATGCAGGAGCACATTCCTGACTTAACATTAAAATTCTTGTCCCCCACCTCTTTTTCTGCAGAGATGTTACATAGCCCATGAGTCCTCAGTGGGTACCAGTACGTGGGGTTTGTCTATCCCAGGTATAGGACTTTGCCTTCGAATTCTGTGAGGTTTCTGTCAGTCTGCTTTTCTAGCTCGTAAAGATCCTTGTGAATGGTAGCCCTGTCCTCCAGCATATCAACCGATGCTTCCCCCCTCATCATCGATTGTGGTAAACCGTATCAGCCCTTGTCGACCCTTTGTAAATCGCATGCATAACCTGGGCTCTGAACTGCTGACCACCAACCTTTGAGCCTAACAGTTCAGCCCCACACCTTGTCATCTAATGAGTTTGTATCTCCCCACTTGGGCTACCAGGACGGTAGAGGAGACTCTGTCAAAAGCCCTGCTAAAGTTGGAGAACATCTGCTGCGCTCCCTGCTTCTGCAAAACCAGGCATTTCCTCATAGAAGTCAGGCAGATTGGAAAAGCAGGTTTTGCCTGTGTTGTCGCAAGGACCTTCTTGTCCTTCCATGTGCCTAGAAATGGCTTCTGTGGGAATTTGCTCCATAATTTTTCCAGGCACAGGAGTGAGACTGGCTAGCTAAAATTTGTCTTGCCCTACCCCGTCATTGGGGATCTCCACCAGTTGCAGTGACCTCTCAAGAAATAACTGTGCGGCCTCGTTGTGTCAGTAACCTTCTCCTTCAGCATCTTTGGATGCACCCTGTGGAGTTTGATGGATTTGTATATGTCAGGTTTACTTAAGTAGTCCCCAACTCGGTTCTTCTCTACCATGGGTAGTACCTGTGCCAAGCAATGGAGGTAATGGGAGCCAGACATTGGAGGCCTGAGAGTAAAGATGGAGGCAAGAAAGGTGTTGAGTACCTCAGCATTTTCCATGTCCGTTAAAAGATTCCCCACCCTATTCAGCAACAGCCCCCTTGGTCTTTTTGATCAAGCTTTTCACGTTCCCCTTCACTTCCAGAACTGTAGGCTTATTTATTCTGCCTTATTCACTGCTGAAGTTAAGCATGTTTACAAAAAAAACCCCAACAAACAAGGTGGGTTTTAGGGTCCCAGTGTGTTTTGACTTGAGAGTTAGAGAGATTACAAGTATTTAAGGAAATGGATTTTGATTTGTTGGTTGCCACTATTGGAATAATTGAAACCAACCATAATCTTCAGCTAAGAAGGTAATGAGACGGTAGCAACATTTGACTGATTTATCAGCAAATGCTGTGTGGTACAGAATTAAATCCTTCTGATCTAGAAATAGCATAGTTCCAGGTTGGTTGTGTCTCCAGACATTGGTATGAGTGTGTAGTTTTTAGAATAATTCGAATATATTTCTTGAAGAAATTATGTTTCTTTCTGTCTGCAGAAAATAATTTCAGAACTTCAGAAACTGTTTTCTACAAAAAATGAGACTTATGTGTTAAAATTATGGCCGCTGTTTGTCAAATTACTTGGAAAGGTAAGCAGAAAAGCAGTAAGTTTTACAATTGTGTATCTCTAGTGAAGGAATTTTTGACACCATAAATATCTTAATTCTGACCTTCTTTATCTTCAGACTCTGCATCGTAGCGGCAGTTTTATCAACTCGTTGCTGCAACTGGAGGAACTTGGATTTCGTAGTGGCTCACCAGTGGTAAAGAAAATAGCCTTCATTGCATGGAAGAGTCTAATAGATAATTTTGCTCTAAATCCAGGTAGATTAAAAAAAGTTAACCTGAATTGTTTCGACTACTGTCACTTCACATAACTGGAAGAGAATATTCTGTCTAATAGTGGTCAATACTATGGTACATACCAGTGGATGTACACATAGTGTATCTGTGGTATATGCATAGTGGTGTGTATATATATGTAGCGGTATATACTGTGTGTATATACATAAGTAAAATTCAAAGCTTTTTGGTTATGGTGTGTGGGGTTTTTTGTTTGTGTTTTAAGGAAAAGTGACAGTTTGGTCAGTAGCTCTATCTTAAGTTTTCTGCTAGGAGAAATGAATAGAATAAAATTAACAAACCTTTGTTTTGTAATGCTGTAATTGATCCAAACAGCAATGAAATGGAGAACAAAACATTCTGTAGATCTTATTTTGGACTGTGTGGATTAATTGGAGAAGAGCAATTCTAGAGGTGTTTAAAAAAAAAAAAAGTTGCTTTAAAGGTATAACTGAGAGCTGAACAAGTCTTTTTTAAGTCTAGCCTGTGTCAAAAACACACAATAATTACCTTTTTACCTTGATTGTGCTTCTCCTTACTGTGTGTCCTGAAGAGAAAGCTAAATGTGGATGTTTCTTAGTTTAGCTGCACTTAACTTAAATTGTCATTTTAATTTGTTTCTTACCTGGTCATTTGTTTTGATCACTGTTTCCCATAAATTAACTAACAAAGGATTTGATTCTATCAGAAGATAAAATCCATGGCACAACTGGCGTTCGTTGCACGTGTTCCGGTATGGCTAATAAGGATTGCGTACTGCAAAAGCAGTCTCTGTCAGCAGTTTCTTATGAATTGCAGGTGGGCAGGTTCTGATGGTGCTGAGCTGGCTAAAAGCTTTTCTTTTCTTTGAACACTTGCATAGGCTTGAGCAAATTTGTCCAGACATGCTGTGCTACTTCAGTGGTAAATGATCATTTGTGGCCTCAGAATACTGTATTTAAGATCATTTGTTCTCATCCAGTGGTAATGCACATAGACGTTAAGGGTTTGGTTTTTCTTTTCCTGTGGTAGATAGGACTCTCTAACATAGCAAGCAAGAGCGAATTTCCTGCTGGTTATGTTGGTATTCAGTAGATTTCATTTCAGTCTTGGTATTGGAAAGAAATACTTGCTATTTCCAGGGTTGTTCTAGACAACAATTAGAGCAGTAAAAGAGTCTGAAAGGTCGGTGCATTTACTATGTATTTTAGTTTTGCAAATTGTCATTAATTGAATTTTAAGCTAAAATATATTAGGAAAAAACCTAATGATTTAAAAATGTTCCCTTTTTTGTTGCTCTGTAATTATTTAATTATGTTGCTTACAAAGATGCTTTTTTTTTTTGGTCTTCAAGATATATTGTGCAGTGCTAAAAGGCTGAAATTGCTCATGCAGCCACTGAGCTCGATCCATGTGAGAACAGAGGCTTTGGCACTGACGAAACTGGAGGTCTGGTGGTATTTGCTCATGAGGCTGGGACCTCAGCTGCCTGCAAACTTTGAACAGGTAACACAACTGAAAACAGTCATAGCATAATCACTTAGCCTGTGTTGAGTGTGTGAAGCTGAGTCCCCTCTTTGTGACTGTAACTTACTCTGTACCTGCTTTGTCCTTCTCTAGTTTATTATTAAAATAAAACTGTCTCAAGGAACCAAATCTGACTTGTGTATTTATGTGCTCTGTGTGTGTTACCTATAGCAGGAGCGCTTGGGACTATACGTGCAATCTTTTTAAAAGTTGCATAAAGGTCTGCATGTCAAGTGAGCATCTCTATGAAAAGCTCGTGTGAGCGCACGACAGCAGTAAACATAAGCACATTATACAAGGACTGCATTGCCCTTTCACTGTGCGAGCGTATGCTCTGGGAAGCCTGCCGTAGGAAAACATATGGAAAAGATCACAAAATGTTTAAAGATGCATAGAGAGAAAAATGATCCAGGTGTTTCACTACTGCTCACATTATAACTGGAATGAACATAATGTTTCTATTAGGCTTCTGAATTTCATTAAACTTCAGGAGTAAAGAAAAAGAAATTACCTTTTTAGGTACAGTACAGTTGGATCATTCTAACATGAGGTTTTGTTTAATCTAGCCATTTCTAATTCATGTATCAGTATGCCTGTTTTATACAGCGTCTTCTGAATATTGTTACAAGTGCCCAGAAACTCTGAAACACCGATGCTGTGAACAACAGTACAGTCTGTGATATTTGAAACGTATGGTTCTTTGTGGCTTATGGCTTATATGTGCAACACCTGTTGTCACTGAGGTTTGATTCTTTGCAGGTTTGTGTACCATTAATCCAGAGTACTTTAAGTCTGGATTCTTCTGCTGCATTGCAAGGAACTCCCTCACGTGTACTAGCCAACCAAAGTTTAGCCTCGGCAACCCCTGCGCAGAAATCAGGTATTAAAGTACAGGCCTGTTTCCAACTATAGTCTAGGTGCAGAAAGTAATCTGTTCTGTTTAACATCTTTATGCGTTTTCATTTGCAATATGTTATTATTGAAAACAGTAACTTTTCTGCATGTTCACTGGAGAGCTTGGAGGTGGTCATCTACATTGGTTAAAATTGGCCTGTTGTAGTCAGTATTTCAAATTTATAAAATTGTGCTAATCAAATTGTGTTGAGGACCAGTTTGAACATTCTGAATTGTGTTTTCTTTTGGAAGGGGGCTTTGGTTTCAAACTTAGTTTTTCATGTGTTCATGTATGTGCTATTGATATATGCCATTCTCGGTTCTATAGTATTTTTAGTTTCTGCCTGAATAGTGACCCAGTAATCATAATGCATCCATGATTTTGGTACTTTAAATATATGTGAAGTCACACCTACTTGAGCTTCACGTATACATGTCTGAGATAAGGAACTGTCTGTCTTCTCTGTATGGAAAACTTAGTGTTCACAGCTTGTGTAATTCTAGGCTGCTGTAATTAGAAGCCTCAGATATGTTGTGGAAGTGTCCTAGATATGTAGATCTTCCTTTGTTCCCTTTTTAAAAAAAAAACAAACCCAAAAGCTCATCTTAGTTCTGTGAGATCAGAACTGACGTTGCTCAAAATGCTTTGCACATGAGACCTCTTAAACTTGTGTTCAGTGTCAAAAGTTTCTAATGGAAACTCTTTCCTAGCAGTAGAGTTACTATATAACTAGTATATAGCGTTCCATGTAACGTGATCTATAACCACAGCTTCCGTGGAGACTTTTGCCAAAATAAAAGTTGGCGTTGGAGATTTTGCAGTCTTTGGAAGATATTTATACTTCCAAAATACATGGTTATAACTGTGATGTTACGCACTCCTATTAAGTAGGGTCTGCTATGGGCGTCCTGTTAGAGGTCCCTTTTAGGCAACACTATTCTACAATTTGTTCTTTTCATGTTAACTTTGGGATTTTGGTCTGTTGGATCTTTCCTTCCGCTTGGTTGCCGGTGAAATATGAAACAATGTAATCTTTCTTCCCTCACTTAGGTCCTTTCCCGTTTGCAAATGCAGCCACACCGAGGATAAACTTGAATTCTAGTACAGCAGGAGTGGTGGTGATTCCTTCCATTCAGCTTTTGGGAATTGAAATGCTGCTTCACTTCTTGATGGGACCAGAAGTTTTAGATTTCGCTAAGCAAAACAAGCTTGTACTTAGTTTAGGTATATGAGTTATAATTTTTTTTAAGTACTCTGGCAATTTCAGATTATGCAAATTTTGTTGGATTTGAAGATGTCTATGAGCATGAAATGCTTTAAACATTTAAAACTGTTAGTTGTCATCTTTAATATTAGAAGTTGGTTTTATCTTAAATGTTGTAAGTACACATATATCCTTGCTTATTTTTAAGGCTTATCTTACCAGTAGATTGCAAAACAACAGACTTACAGAACATGTTTTTTTGTTCTCTTAGAGCCTCTCCAGTACCCACTGATCAGTAGCCCTTCTTTTTTTTGTAAGCATGCCAGCACACTTATAAACGCAGTTCAGGATGGCTTTATTGCAGTTGGAAAAGAAGCTCCTGGTAAGAATTTAGTGGTGAAATTTGATTTCTTTTCTGGAAAATAAAGTGGGGGAAGGAAACCAAAGAAAAAATAACCACTTACTGTAGTAATCCAGTGTTGACATTAAATGGAACTGGTCTGACTTGGTTTGAAAGCTTATGTCAGTTTTGGCTTACATCCAAGCCTGTTGTTTAACACAGTTTGTATTTTTACTGCAATTTTGTGTAATGTTTTTATTACAAACTGAATAAAAATATCGTGCTATCTTGTAGATTGTATGCTGAATGTTATATGGAAGGACATAAATGGATATGTAAAAACAGCTATTGAATCAGGTAAAAAGTCTATTTTTTTATTTGTCATTGCTGACCAGTTGTTTTGGGGGGTTTTTTGGTGGGGTTTTTTGGCGTGGGTTTTCTTGTTTTTTTTTTAAAAAAACTAGACCTTAAGTAGTATTTGCTTCATTACTGGTAAAACTTGGTTTTAGGCATCATCAGTAGTTGGTTTTGAAGCAACAACTGATATTTTTCATGATGCCCACATCTTTGTGTGACAAATACAAGATCGTACTGATCTGATCCAGTGAGGCTTACTAGGCAAGGCACAGCAGCATATGACTGCAGGTGTATTGTGTGTAGCAGTAAGACAAAAGCACTTTAACTGCTTTTCTTGCTGAAGAAATCTTTCCATTTCCTAAAAAAGAAAAAAAGAAAAAAAAACCCACCCCAAGTCTTTACTATTGAGAAATTGAGACATTTGGTGTATTACTCAAATTAGTGTAAAGTCTTTGTTATGTGACTGGCTACCTTTTTTTCTTTAATTAAATATTATTTCCTAGTAAAGTATAGTGTCTTTACAGATGTATAGAAGTCGCTTCCTATTTTTAAAAAGCATTCATTGCTCTGTAAAGGCTTTGAAAGTCCAGAATATTCTTAATTAAGTCTTCTATATTGAAAGATCTAACTGAAAAGCGTAAGAGAAATGAAGGGCATTGCTTGAATGAATGCAAAGTTTCACAACTTTTAGCACATCACAGTTAATGATCTGAAGGTGTTTCCATTTTACTAATAAAACTTAGGGTTTTTTTTATTTAAACTCTTCAGTTTCAGTTACACTGTTCTTTAGAGCAGAGATTTGGTATCCAAATCTATGAAGTATTTGGTGTATGTTTATAAATATACACAGAAATTTTTTGATCTTACAGTACATTGTATTTTAAGTTTTAAATGATGGTCAGAGTCAACATTACTTTGTTCTGCTCTAACTGTAAATATGCTTTATTCTAGGAAACAAGAAAGAAAAGCAAGGGTCAGAAATACTGACTATGTTGCTCCAGGCCTTAAAAAACACTGTTAGATCAAATTCTCTTCCTGTGCAGAGAATACTGGTAAGTTGGGTGGTTTGTCTGGTTTTTAAACCTCATTTCTTTTTGATGGTCTAGATTGTGACTGGTAGCAGCCTTTTGCATCTAGCGTAGCAGAATGGTCTCTTGAAAAGAGACTACTTTCTTGGCGTGAACTGTAAG
This sequence comes from Pelecanus crispus, assembly GCF_030463565.1. Lineage (NCBI taxonomy): Eukaryota > Metazoa > Chordata > Aves > Pelecaniformes > Pelecanidae > Pelecanus > Pelecanus crispus. The sequence goes on along the minus strand of NC_134647.1, from coordinate 2,616,713 downwards.
TTACGTAGTTCTCATCAGATAGCATGGTGTTGCTTAAGGGTTTCTTTCTTTAAAAGTGTTTTTCAGATTTATCAGCAGTGTTCACGGAATTGGGTGTATGGTTCTCCTACCAGAACCTTCTGCTTCAAAGCACAGTTACTTTCCCAATGGATTCTTTTTCTTTTTTTTTTTTTTTTTTACTAAGGGGAAGCAGTTGTTACAATTTTGCTTTTATTTGTGGGGTTTCTTAAAATATTTGAGCCCTCAAGAAAAAAATATTCACATACATTTTCTTCTTTTCCCCTACTTAGTCCCTCATTGATATTACTGTTAAGGAATTGCCTCCAAAAGTGTTGGGATCACCAGCTTACCAGGTTGCTGATATGGATCTTCTAAATGTAAGTCTGCCTTAAATATAGACTAAGTTCTGGAATTATCCTGAAATGCATTGGGATGTCATATTTGCACAAACATACAGAGCACTTTGTAAGTCGTTAGATCCGGATCTTCCAGGAAACTATTATTCCATGCTGCAGAATGCAGACTTTGTTTCCAGCCCTCATTTCTGATGAGAAATTTAACCATCTATAGCTAAAAAAGTACTGTAATAATGAGAGAGGATTTGTCACATTCAGGTTATGATTTAAAATACAGGTTGCAGATACTTTGTGAGGAGACTGCATAGTCAAACAAAGACTACTTACATACTGAAAACTGTTTTTTTGGGGGAAATGTTCTGAAGTCAGAGTGAAGTACTTCAAAGAAAGGTAGAAAGTGTTACTCCTCAGGAAAAATTAAATCGGAGAACCATAGAATGGTTTGAGTTGGGAGGGACCATAAAGATCATCGAGTTCCAACCCCGCTGCCGTGGGCAGGGACACCTTCCACTAGAGCAGGTTGCTCCAGGCCCCATCCAGCCTGGCCGTGAACACTTCCAGGGATGGGGCAGCCACAGCTGCTCCAGGCAGCCTGTTCCTGTGCCTCACCACCCTCACAGTGAAGAATTTCTTCCTAATATCTAACCTAAATCTGCCCTCTTTCAGTTTAAAGCCATTGCTCCTCATCCTATCACTACGTGCCCTTGTAAATGCACAGAAGTAAAGGAGAGAATATCATGCTAGACAGCATTATTTTGGAAAAAAAGTTCAGAAGTCATAGTGAACTAAAGCCTGAACTTAGTGGCCATAGTCTACTGCAAAAAGGGTGGTGGTATTCATTAGTAGTGAGAACTGCTCTTTTCTGCTTTCGTCCTAATGAGCCCTAACTGGCGTGCTATGCTGTGGTCTGTGTACTGCATTGGAAGGGAGAAATAGATGATGGCAATCTAGCAAATAACCACAAAAAAACTCTGAGAAAAGGCTGAAATGACACTTCTTGTGTGTGGGTGTGTTGTTCGGGGTAGAGCAGATTGAGTAGGAACATGCTACCAGTTAGATTTATTAAAAATTTAAAAGGTTGTTTAGAGACTTAAATTGGATCAGCTCTTCTCCTGCATCCACCAGTAGATAGGGGGTACACTTGTTTATTTTGCAGCAGTGGAGATAAGAGCTTTCTAGCCTATCAAAGTAGGTAAACATTTACATTGCTAGCCAGGGAGTGCATGGAATTCATGTGGAGGCTTTTAAAAGCAGACAGGTATCTGTGAGAGAAGACCTCAGTGTAGCAGAGTAAGCAAATACTTCAACTCAAGCAAGTAGTATAAAATTTTGTCTACTAGAATTGGCTTAAGAGCTCAACTCTCGGCTTTTTTCCTGGGTGTTTTGTTTACATTTGAAGGCTTTTTCTAACACAGGGACAAGAGTCAGAACTTTATTAAGGTAGTTGAAGCTTTAATTGGCAGGTATTAAACGCATCGTTAAATGCTTTAACATTAGCAAACTTGAAATACTTGTGGTAGATTTTAGCAGAGGTTGTCCAAAAGATGGCTTGCTGAAACCTTGAAATAAGCAAATCTCAGGTTGCTCCATCTTGTTCCAGGTATCATAACAGGCATCGGTTGCATTAGGTACGCCTACCTTCTTGTGTTGCCTGTCTTTTCAAGTCAGTAATGACTAAGTGCTATAAAACTCGCAGCCTTTTAAACAGCAAAGTTTTTTTTTGCTTCAGCTATACAGTATAATTGGTATTCTGCTGAAGCACCAGGATCGAGCAGAAGCTTAGGTTTCCAGCTTTGCCTCTCATTTTTATTTTGAAGTGTTAGAACAGACAATTTTTGACAACTTCTAATAATTGTAAATTTCTGGCTTAGTTACATATGTATCTATATGCTATATTTGAGTGAGGCAACCGTTTCATTTGATCAATGTGTATGTTTTGACATCTTACATTTCTCTTACAAGGGAACGCCAGCTTTGTTCTTAATTCAGCTGCCTTTCCATAATAACCTCTTGGAATGCTGTGTAACAGATGAAAGGTATGTGGCAGTGTTTGTTTATAACAAGCTTCCCATAGTTAAAGACTTCATAGAAGTTTTTCCTAACTTCAGCTGAAAAAAGTATCTTACCTATTTAACTTTCTTCCCTAGATTCTTTGTAATTCTAGAAACGCTCGTGGGTTATGTTTTGTCTGGGCCTACGTCTCCGCTGGCTTTCAGTGAATCCGTGATCTGTATTATTAATCAGAGTGCGAAGCAAGTGGAAAATAAGGAGCATCTTTGGAGAATGTGGAGTATTGTTGTTAATCCACTAACCGAATGGATTAATCGGGTATAGTGGTGCTTTCGTTAACTTCCCCATTCCCACCTCCCAAGAAAAAACACAGGAAAACTTTGTGCTGACCTTTTATCTTAACGTATTTTTAGGAATTACATGTCCTGAAGCGATGGTAAAATTACGTAAGCCTTGTGTAGTATTTGTGAAACTGGAATGTGTGCGGCATTTTTTGTAAAAAGTCCCTAAACTGGAGTGTGAGCAGTTGCGGTGAGGTAGGATGAAGGGCAGTAGTGGAGCAGCGATCCAGCGTCTGGTTTAAAGTGGTTCCAGTCAATAAGAATGATCGTTCTTAAGTACAGTGTCCAGTATAGTGTTGGGAATGTTCTTCTCCCTTTTTTAGGATTATAAACATGTTTATAGATGTGCTTCAAGCCTTCACTCCTCAGCAGAGTCTTGCTGCTACAAAGGATGGAGGCATGCCCCTCAGGACCTCTCAACTTTTACATACCAAGAGGCTTGTTTGCTTTATGTGAAAATACAAGAAATACTGAGTCCTGACGTTTAGGCCGTAATTAGAACAGTGTTTCTTACTAATGTTAGACTTCTTGGTTGGAAGCCCTAATGAAAGCCCTATAAACTGTAATATTCAACAGGTTGTGCAGATTGCTTACTAGAAGTACGCTGACTGATGTAGGAGTTGTTGAACTAATCCTCATGTAGTCATTGTACCTAAAAATCTTAGAATTTATGAAGAAAGTTTTATGTGCTTTAAGTGGGTTCCTGTCATCACTTACTGCAACTGACACAGGTAAAAAAAAAATACATAAGACGTTTCCTAACTGTTTTTATTCTTGGAATTAAGCTATTTAGGAATTAGGAAACAGTGCTCTTTATCTCCCTAAATAGTAGGATCAGCTTGAACTCTTGAAAGAACCGAGAATAGCTAATTTCAGAATGCCACTGGCAGTTTAGCTTGCACAGATTTTTATGTCCAAAATGAATGTATTTAGAACAGCCGCATTTGTCATCTAAACTTTGCAGCTTCCTTAACCAGAAGATTGTTTTCTCGTTGCAGACTAATGAAGTAAACCAGGGTGATGCGCTGGAACACAACTTCAGCGCCGTTTATAGTGCATTGTTGCTACCAGTATCACATATCTTCCCCGTTCAGGAATTTCCACAGGTAACAGGGATTGCATAATGTTGATTAGAAACAATGTGGGGTTTATAAAAAAAACATACAAACAAACAAAAAAACCCTATAAAGTACTGTCTGATAATGTCAGAGTAGAGTTAGCTACCAATATGTACGTATGTTGGACCACTGCTCCAGGGTTGGAATTCTTGAGTTACGTAGGTTTTGACAGAAGAAGAAAACTTAAAGTAAGCTTTTATCTCTATGCATAGACCTTGATATTTATAAACTTTTTCTTTCTGTTGTTAAAGCCAACTATGAAATCCTTGTTGCGCACTTGGTCAGACCTGTATAGAGCATTTGCTCGCTGTGCTGCTTTAGTTGCAACAGCAGAAGAAAACCTATGCTGTGAAGAACTTTGTGCCAAAATAATATCTGGGCTAGAAGGTGAAACTCCAGTAGTGAGTATAAACCAGTGATATTGAACTATATAAATACTTTAGCAGATATATTTTAAATTAGATATAAGAACCTATTGTAAACTCTAATGTAGTACTTTCTATAACTTGAAGTGTTTTGGGTGAGACTTAGATAAAGCCGTAACAAAATTCTTTTTGCTAACAGGAGTTGGAGTTAATCTAGAAATGGGTTGAAAAAAGCAAGTAAAAATAATTATAAAGCTTAAATATAAAATAGCAGTTAAGCAGTCTTTGGATTTGTCTTCTAACTATTTAAGTAAAACTAGTTTAGTGAAAAGAAATGGTAAATATGATTTGTCCGGTTGAAATGTGTGTGTATATATAAAGTAACTTCAGGATGGATTAACAAATAGCACAAAATGAGGTATTTTGATTAGGAAGGAGGATAGAGCAGCACTGTAGCATTCCAAGGGCATAACTTGCTATATTCCTGGTACTGTCAACCTTGTACGCTAAAATTGAAAGCGTTTGCTTCAAAGTTTTATAAAAGTGAGAGATTTTTGAAAGAGGAAGCCTTTACATTATCTGTCTTGCCTGTTTGCAAGCCCACATCATATGGGGAGATGGAATGTCTATAGGTGTCAGTGAACATTAGCTTTGGAACGTAAAATCCTTCATTGACTGTCTTTTGAAAAAATACTGTGAAAGGAACAAATAAGAAACAGATGAGGAAGAAAAATGGAATTTGAAAACACGGTATTTGGAGGATTGCATCATTATCACTTCCTTTGGATGCTGCTGTATCCTGATGATAAACTTCAGTTTTCAGAACTTAGTAATTATTAAGCAAGCCAAACTTAAACAATTTAGAGCTTCAGTATGTAAGTTATATTGAAACTAAACTGGTTTTTTGGCCCACAATACCAATGTTCCTTTTAAAAGCAAGGGTGGGTTGTTTTTGTTTTTTTTTTTAATTGAGAAGAATTTGTGATGAATTGAGGGGGGGAAGCTTGGCCCATCTTTTTGTATGTACTAGAAATCGATCGTGCTTCCTGAATGTTAATGACAACCTTGTCGTTATGCCTACAGTGACTTTTCTGAAAATCAGGCTTTGTACAGTAACTGAACGTAAGCACACACTGACATTTGGTAACATGTTTTGCTAGACAGCTAGTTCCTTGAGGCTTAACACTTTTGATGCATCTTCTGAAATCTAACACCATCTTACAGCTGCCCATTACTGGTTTGCTGCTTTAGATTGTATATATGCTTCTGTCTTATTTGTATAGAATGGGAAAACTTCAGCTTGTGTAAATGTGTGTGTTTTAAAATGTAATCTTACCTGAGTCTTACCTGATAATGCAGACAAATATTATCCACTTTTAAACTTAAAAGCCGTTTGTATTGCTGTCCTGAATGGCCAACATGGGGATTTTCTGTCACTGTTGCTCTTCTGGGCTTTGCTGATGACTTCTGTTTCCTCCTCAGATGTTTTCAATGATGGATGGTCTCGCCCATGTTATATCAGTTATGGTTGACTGCATCAACTTTGCACCATACGGTACTAAATATCAGCCAAAAACCAGATGTAAGAAAATACTTGAATATTGGGGTTTCCTGTGTCTGTCTTCCAGAGCTGGTTGAAAATTAGAGTTCTTGTAGATGCAGAAGTGATGACATCTAAGCACTGAAAGGATTGACCAAAAAACCATAAAAAGGAACTGAAAATACCATTCAGTATGCATATCCGAGTGTCATGTCAGATCTTTTCTATTTATTGAGCAGTTGAGTAGTACTGCATAGCCTGACAATACATCTGAAACTGATGTAAACGTGGAGGCCACTTTACTTTTCAGTTCGCTGTAAAACACTGCTTGTTTCTGAGGATGTATTTGATATTTTGGCTACAGTTTCATTTTTGCATGTGGAATCTGCTGCTTTTGCTTTGTTCAGATGTAATCTGAAGCAGTAATGCCTCATCATAATCCACAGTATTAATTTTTTAAATTAATTAATCAATCACTAATTATATAATATCTGCATAAAACTGATGATGATAAACTGTTAACATAACATTTGAAAGGCTACTGCTCCTGAAGCTGCTTTGCATAAAATAGTCAAGAACAGGTTTAACAGAACACAACAGGTCATTTTATGTAAAAATGTTCTTTTGTTCTCTTTCCTGCTCTCATTTACAACTATTAAAGCTAAAGAAATGATGTACAAAATGAAGGTTTTTAACAGTTAAATTCATATGGCGCAGAGAAATTGCAAAGTAGTAAGACATTGTGTTGGACTGCTGAATGACATGCTTTACTCGGAAATGTTGATGAGGAAAAACATGATGGAAACTTTATTTACAAATAAATAAATGAACTAACAAAGCTTGATACTTCCCCCTCCCTCCTCCTCACTTGTTCCAGGATTTATGTGTATCAGCTCGTATTTCTGGAGTGGTCACTGTCCTTTTACAAGGAGGCATTAAAGATACTTAAAAAGCACAGTCGTTTGTGTGACCAACCAGAAATATAAACAAAAGGAATAAGAATCATACCCAGAGTGGTGTGCTAAAATTATGCAGTAAAAATGTATGTCTTCTGTTAGGTCTGGTTTTAAAGTATTTGTATGTAGATATAGTTCAGGAATCAAAGTTCTGTTTCTCATGTAGACAAAAAATTCTGATGTGTGTTTGTTGTGATGCATGTTGGTTAGCTAGGAAAAAAAATTAATTCTTTTTTTATGTTAGCTCCACAGACGCCTACAGATTGGTCTAAGAAGAAAAAGGAACCTCTTGGAAAGCTTGCCTCTCTATTTAAACTCCTGGTGATGTTACTAAACTCTTTCCATGTGTTCAGTTCCAAAGAAATCTGTTCAGAAACATTGGTCTCTGTTGGTCCTTCAATTATTGCTATTCTTCACAACATCATCAGCCACGTTTCATTGCCTTCAGTGATTGGGACTATGTTTGCAATTTTTTCAAAACCCCTGGCAGTGTTTTATGAAAAAATGAAGTGAGTATTTTAAGAACGGTTGGAAAACTGGATTGATTGTATTGCTGCATATTGGTGAAATTTTGCGTGGTCTGTAGCGAGCAGCGTATTTAAACATAGCTCAGGGATGTTTCAAAGCTTTGGCGGTAACATGCTAAGAATTTTCCACTTCTGCCAAGTCCCTCACCTTTGAGGGCACCATGTGTTTTGCTAGACTCAGCCTAGGTAGCAGCTACGAGCTTTGTAGCGCACCCAACCCTGCGGAAAGAAGGGCTCTGTAAGGTAGTCGCCGAGAACTTGCGTTCTCTACAACTGCTGTGCGTGAGCCAGGGCGCCGGCACCAAGCGCGTGGGGTACCGGGGCATGGCACCGGTGCGCTGCCTTAGAGCCTGCTGCGCAGCCCTGCCCTCCAGTGACTTTCAGTGGGATTCAGAAAAAACCCCACCTGCGAGCAGCAGTCTCCGTTGTAATGCTTTTCTTTGGAAATAAAACCAAACATACGTAGTTGCACATGAAAGCAAACCTAGAGGACTTCCAAAAGCTCGGTATTTAAAATTGTTGTCTCTTTAGAGTGAACATATTGTCATCTCTGCAGGACTAAAGTGTTTGGTTTCCACCTGCTGTTTATTTTCACTGCAGTGAAGAACATTTATTAACAGTAATTTGTTTTCTAGTGGGCAGGAACTGTGTAAATTTTTGTAGGAAAAAGAGAAATCGTAACAAGTTAAAGTGCACTAAAATCCTGTACATTTTTAAGCAGAAGGAGGTACTGAGAAATACTTGTTTGTCGATACGCGCTTTTTTATTTTTTCCATATGGCTTTGCTTTTTTATTTGATAATTGTTGTAGGCTTCTCTTCCCAGGATATGATGGAATCATTAGGGGCTTGGTGGGGAGGGGTCTGGCGGAGGCGTGTTGATGATGCAAGAGGTGAAGGCTTTGCTCAGGATAAGGAAAAGAAATGGAGTGCAGCTCGGAGTGTTTTGGGAGGAGGGAGGAGAGGATAGGATAGGGTGCTGCCAGTTCAGCCCGTAAATGCTTTCTCAGAGCTTTTGCTGAAGCTTGAAGCAAGACTGCTACCACTAATCTAAAATTCATCTGGAGTCCCTGTCTCAGAGGCAAGAATCCACTTGTTCCTGTGTAAGGTTGAGTTGAACGCCACCTCTCTCCATCCGCCATCTCATCTGCCTTTGTTTGAGCATTGTCTTTCTAGAATGACCCGTTAAAAGGGAGAAGTGAGCGCTGGGTGTATATTTTTGAAGGAAGGCATACGCAAGCAGATCTAAGGATGGGAACCTCTTCAGGTTGGAGGTCACAGGCTTATAAAAATGAATTACTAAATGCACTTTTCTCACATTTTTCAGGGTGGTGTACCTAGGGATTTATTTACATGAAATTACTTAGTTTCGGTAGTACTGCAGCTTTTCAGTGCAGATATTTATGGGGCCTGGGAAATCTGTGTGGGGAGGAGGTCAGGAGCAACACAAGACAGTTAGAAGTTACTTCATAAGAAAACCTTTAAGTTTGTACTAATTACTACTGATCTTTCCATTAGCCTCTCTTAAAAGTTGGCATGTAAATAGCAGTGGGGGTTAAAGGATAGGCTTACTTGAAACTATTTACATCAGGAACGACTTAATCACCCAGTGGGAGGCTCGTTTCACGACATTATTTCATCCAGTTGTATACTAAAACTAGTGTGCAGTGCTTGAGTGCATTATGTGTTTAATTCTTATGCTTGGGATAAATGAGACAGCAAAATATAACTTTTTTGTTTGTTTTGGCAGGCTTGCTGATGTATCTAAAGTATACAGTAATCTTAACAACAAGGTAAATTTGCTAGAGAAATAGCTGGGGTTTGGGAAAATGTGTGACACCAGAGTTTTGCCATTCATCCTGTATGCTAAAGAAAAATTTAAAAATGTAATGAAGGTAGAGATTTAATTTTTAAACAACTTGGTTTTTTACTAAAAAGGTAGCTGAGGGGAGGACCACTAAGCTTAGCTATTAGACTTTTTGTGTGGTGTGGACTTTAAACAACTTTGTTCAGGCCATACTGTTCTCTGGGATAATAATGTTTTAAATAATGTCTTAAAGTTTTCAGTAGTGAATATGTGCAATATTTGAATTAAACTAAAAACCCTATTGTTTCTTCTCTCCCTCAGCTTGAAAAACTACTGGCCGAGATCATCCTGTGTCTGCAGTCTCACTGCACCGGCTCTTATGATAGCGAACTGCTGGAGCAGCTTGCTCCGTTGCTCTGTGTCGTATTTCAGCATAAGAGCAAACAGATCCGCAACCAGTGTGCCCACTTCTGGAACGCGACATTTGCCAAGACTACGTCATTAAAGTATCCTGAGGAGTTAAAGTAAGAGATCTTCTTCTCTTTTAAAAATATTTATATTTTTTTGAAGAGATCTCAGCTTATGTGCAAACAAGTCAGTATTGTTCTGGTTACCATTTATATTCTGCTTTTTGTGCAAGCTGGGATATCTGCTGGTCTTGTGTGTCTTCCCTCTCCCACCCCAAGTTTAAAATTCTTTTTTGTTGAGCAGATCTGTGTTAAGCCAAGCCAAAAAGAAAATTCCACTCTTGCTGCCTGGTTTTGAAAGCATTGACCTAGCCGAAGAATACAGCGGCCCATTCTCCGATACGGTAAATATTTTGTTGACCCCAACGGGTGCTTCCTTGTGTATAACTTCATGGGAATTGTTCGGAAGGTAGTGACGAGGTCAATTTTGATTTTTTTTTTTTTGCTGTGACTGGCCTGCACATGCTTCATGTTTGGAACGATCAGCTGCTGGATGAGCACTGTCAAAAGACTGAGCTGGTTCTTAACAGTTTATGTGCTTTAAATTCTTGCTTCTACCAGCTTGTTTGAAAGAATTAATTTTTAAGTTGTCCCCTACGTAATTTAGAGGAAAATGGGAGTGTGGGACGGTTTAGTTGTAAGAATTGATACATCTCAGGATGGGTTTGTGAGCTTGGACATTCTTCATACAATGCATTTGGTGTGTTTTTATTTGAATAGATGGAAAATTCGCAGCTGGACGCAAAGATAAGCGGAATGGAAGTAAGGCCAGGTCAAAAACGCGACTCTATATTGGCACAGACGAGCGAACTAAAGAACGAAGTAAAAGACAAGTCCAGTAATATGCAAGTAACATCTGCAAAGGTAAGGTGTCTACAGATAGGGGTGATAGAATCAAATCCGTTATATTCTGCAGCAGAACAGCTAGTATGCTGCTGTAAATTATCAGTAAAAATTGATGCATTTTGTGATGCTGAAATATTTTTCTTCGAAACGTACGCTGTGTAGCACACTTTAATTAGACGCTCCTGTTAAAATTCTCTGGTGAGGTTACAGATTGCTGAGTTTTAAGGAGGGATCATGGAAGGCTGCTTGATGGATGGAAGGAGTGGCAGCCAGATACAAAAGTCGCACCTCGGTCTGGTTGCAGGTTGTGGCAGATTCAGGTGTTGAGGCGGATCTTGGTTTGGTCCCTTGCGCTAGGGAGGGAAGGGTGTTGTGTTCTTAAGGAATTGCTGATTTCGTGAACAACAGTAAATAATAATCCTCCTGAGTATTGAGGTACCTTCGCCTCTTACAGGCTTTGAACTTCAGGAGTTCGGCTAAAGGAAGTGCCGAAGCCTGCTGAAGGGCACGGAGAAGGGCTTGCAGAACCTCTCCTAGGTGGTGGTGGTGTTGGGGCGAAAAAGAAAAATCACTCATGAAGCAACTTGGCACCTACTGAGGGATCTGTGCCGATGAATACGCTGAAAGAACTGCGGTTATTTGAGAACTGTTCCATTTAGGATGACTGTACCTGAACTATGAAAACACGTTCAATTCCTCTATTTTGTTTCTAATCCAGTTTTGTTTGGTTTTGGTTTGTTTTTTTTCCTTTTTTTCTTTCTGTAGAAACTAGAATTTTCATCTTCAAGGACTAGAAGTGAGATACTTCTGGAAGAGGAGAAATCTGTTGATTTTGTGTTTATTCCTCCAGAAACAAAAGCAAGAATATTGACGGAACATCAAAAAGAAGTGCTTAGGTCAAAGAGGTCTGTAACTTACTCCATTTTAAACTTCATGTGAAATGTCATTACGTTGAGTATGTCAGACTGACATAACTTCAATTCCTGTATCTCGGACTCCTATAGGTAATTAAGCCTTACTCTTCCATAGAAGTTACAAAGTTTAAAGCTAACAAAGCTCCTTGCTTTCCTCTTTCAAAGTAACCAAATTATTCTCTGATCTGCATGTCCTATTTTGATCTGTTATCTGTTTGGGGTTTGGTAATTTGGAGTTTAAATTTTTACTTCATGACTCTTCACTTGCAATGTGAAACGGAAGATGTCATTTGTCTTAAATCATTGAAATGAAAGGGGTTTTTTACTTGATCTCTGAAGGAAAGACTTCTGAATTTGAAGAGAATTCTTATGTCAGCAGGGTATCAGAAATTAGGATATACCCAAGACTCAGCTTAATTGCAAGGGAATCTTTAGAATTATCCTCTTTTTAATGTGAGAAAATAATACCAGAGTATTTTCTGTACTCTGGCAGCAAAAATGCAGTGTAAGCAAAACTTGTATACAGCGGTGCTTGACAGGAAGTTTTATTATATAGTTAGCATGTGTTGATGGATTCTTTGGGAATTGGGATCCCAACCATGGCTTTTTTTCCCCCAAAAGCCTCTTTGAAATAATAAAAAAAAAAGATTTAATGCAACTGAAAGTACTGGTCTTGAAATGAGGAGAGAAATCATGATCTGCAACCACTTTGCAGTTTGCTGCCAGCTGACGCACGAGGTTGCAGCAGCTGGTGCGATACTGCGTCTCTTCTGCCCAGAATGGGGACACGCGGTCTCCCGACAGCGAATCTGCTTTTTGTGCAGGACGCGCGTTGTAGGTCGAGTAGTCTTGAGAGCTTGGAAGTTCAGTCCACTTCATACAAGCATCCGCTCGCTTGTGGTTAATGCATTACACTGCCCTGCTTTTTTTTTTAATAAAAAAAGAGTCTGACTTAACCATTTCTGGCTTTGTTTCAGAGTTGGTATTCCTGCTATGTACAACACTTTGGACGCATCGCAAGATGCTACCTTATTTTCTCAGTATACTCAAAGCCAGGAAGATTCTTTGTAAGTAAAGGTGGCCAGTCTGTACGTTAAAGGCCTCCCCCTTTTCTGCTACACTTCTAATTTAAGTAACTTCTGTTTTAGGGAAAAATCATCTTTAACAGAAAATGCAAAAGAAGATAGTAAAAACAAGCCTCAGGTAATGTCTCATTGTCTAATGGTAATTAAAATATCGGAAGTATAACCACACCAGTGATGTTTTCTTCATATTAGGAGCGCTGGTAATTAATAGCAAAACTCTGATTACTGGCTATGATCTGGTTTTAAGCCTGATTTGGAAACTCTTCAAGCAAAAAAACACGTACCTCCCAATGTATCGGCTCACAGGAATAATTTCCTTTCTCTGTGTTGATTAATCCCTAAGGCTCTTGAGAATATCTTCTTTTTCTTGGGCTTCCTCTGTTTTTTTCCACATCTGAATAACCCGTGACTATAGAATACGCTGATAGCTTTTGTGGCTTGTGTTTCATTCTCGTCACCGGATTTGAATTTAATACCATTGCAGCATCCTTTGTGCTGTGTTCTGCTTTATATAATTTCCACTAGAAAGGGCCAATCGTTAAGCATTTTGATTCAATATCAAAATGGGAGGATTTATATAATTACTTTTAGTGTGGATGTATTTAAGTTTTGTTACGCAGCTACAGGTATTATAGGGACTTACAGATCAGTTGTGTGTATGCTACCATATACAGTATATATCAAATATACTGATATTTTATTGGGGTAAAAACAGCTGAAAGCCGTAGCACAGACTTACCGTGACTTGCTCTGGTGATGTCCTAAGAATTGTTTAATTGCCCAGCTTCATGTTAGGAATGTTAACACTGTTGACTTTTCTTCCATAACACTCCCCCCAACCGCCCCCCACAGATGCATTTTGTATGCATCATGCTTTTGTGGAACGATATTCACCTTTAAAAGTGAAAGTGATGGGTTGGTTGTTTGTTTTTTTTTAATGTTGATTTCTATATTACTCTAGTGGACCATGCTTTTAAACAGCTTAGCTATGTTTCCACATTTTCAACTGCTTTTGGATGAAGCTGTAAGGGCTTGGGGGGGATTAAACAGTAGATTTTGAGGGGGGAAAAAGAAATTGTAAATCCTAAATCTAGATCTGCTCCCTTTTGGAGAGGAGATGGCTAAACAGCGAGCTTGGTCAACTGCAGTGCCGAACAGACAGCAGACTTTCCATAAAAACTGTTTTAGTAAGGTTTGTTAATATGTCTTGCAAAACTTAAATAAAACGTTTTAGCAGTTCTTTGTGTTCTGAGATTAAATGGCTTTAAAAAGAAAAGAAAACAAAAACAACCCTAAAATCTTTGTCTCTTATAACTACCGAAGGTACACATAATAAAATGATTTGAAGGAAGGGTGGTGTGGTTTGAAAAACTTTGTGGCTGTCTTGTTTTCTATTCCACCAGAGCTTTCTTTTTTAATACTGTATTCATAGCAAAATGACCATGCTTTGCTGTTCATCTTTTTCGGACAGGAAGAAAACACAACGAGTGAAGGATGCACCAACAAGTCGGATAACATCACAGAGGACTGCAAATCAGATAATCGTCTTGAGAATGCTGCCTGTGTGAAAACGTCATCTGCTGCTCCCATACAGGAGAGCTCATCTTTAAACAGTGAGGGAAAGTCAAAATGGGACACAGCCAAAATGATTCTGGAGGAGCCATCGGTTGGAGAGGGGTTAGAAAAAAGTGCTGCGGAAACAGCTTCAAAGGAGCCCTTGGTAGGGAATGAGAACACTTCCAATGTCAGCAACAGTTCCACTTCAAGCGAGATAATTTCTGGAACACCGCAGCCTGCAAGCCGACGGCAGTCTTTTATTACTTTGGAGAAATTTGGTAGTTCAGAGAACAGACCCTTTAGCCCTTCGGCACTGAACAGCTTATCAGAGATGTCTGGCAGCGCTTGTGTGGCAGGTAAACAGGAAAATACAAACGTATGCAAGACCGGTGCTAAACCAGAAAGATCTGGAGAAGAAAATAAAAAGCCTTCAAAATCTGACTCTGAACAAATATTTACTGCAATACGAAGGCTGACTCGCAGGCAGAGTAAAATGGAGCACCAAGGACATAAGCAGTCCAAGTCGTTCATTAGGTCAGAACAAGAGAGAAGTGCGCAAGAGTCTTTTGCTTCCAACAGTATGGAAAATAGTCCTGAACTATCTTCTGTGGTAGACGACGTGGAACATGTTCTCCTTGCTCAGTCCAAAGTTCTCCATTCTACAGAATTAGAAATTAAAAAAGTTGAAGATACCATAGCAGAAATGGAAAAGATTCAGGCATTAGATACAGATTCTAAAGAAAATACACCCCCAGAGACGACCGTGTCATCTGACCAGGTGACAGGCGATGAGAGTCAGGTTCCGCTTGTGTCGCCTAATCAGAAAATACTAAGACGTTCTTCAAGACGACGGTCAGAAACTGTAGAAGGTACAGCAGGTAGTCAAGATAAGGAAGATGGCCACCAAAAGAGAGACAGACGTAAAGAAGACGAAAAAGCTGGGCAAAAGAAGGTGCCGCAGACTAAAGATGATGTATCCCAAAAGCAGAAAGCGGTTTGTGGGAAAACTACAGAAAATACAAATAAAAAGGAAAGCAACCTACCTGAGAGAACTGCTGCAGAGGACTTGAGCTCGAAGGAGTCTCCTGCTTCAAGGGGCCTCGATGAGGAAGGGAACAAAAGTGCTAGGAGGTCAGAAGAGAACTTGAAGACTGACACGGAAGGTCAAGACTGCAGCTTGAGTACCGTAGGTCAGAAGAAGATTGAACGCCCGCGATACCACACAAGAAGAGCTTCACAAGGTTTGCTTTCCAGCATAGAAAATTCAGAGGCTGATGGCTCTGAGACCAAGGAAGAAAGCACAAGGAAGAAACGATCCGCAAAAGCGAAAAATAGAAGTGATTCCCTTGAAGGTAAATTGAAAGATCTACAGCCAGGAAGCCGTAGCCATGAGGTGTCTTCCCAAGGAAACGAAGAGAAGAATCTGTTGGAAACAAATAAAGGTGAACCAAGCTGTGAAGTCAGCACAGATGCTGCATTGACACCTGAACCGTGTGGCCTGAAAAACCAAGTAATTCCTACAGATGCTGGCAAAGCTGTGGGGTCTGCCAGCGTGAAGACTTCACCTGATGCACAGAACGCCAACGGGGAACAAAACGAGAGCAATGCACTGACGGAATCCTTCACTGACCCGTGTGTATCTGATCAAGATTTGAAAGCAGCAGAGGAGAATAAACACATTGAGAAGGAAACAAATAGAGAAGACTGTTGTTCAGCTGTTCTGCCTGAATATGTACCAGGAGTAAATGCTTCAGGTGGTGATCTTTCCTCTTTGCAAATACCCGAGTGTCAGCACAAAAGAAGCAAAAGGCTGAAAAGGCTAAGGAACTGCAATTGTTGTAAAAAGTCAAAGCAGCAAGTAATGTCGTTGACTGAATCAAAACATGAGAACGCTCATGAACTGAGCGAGCCCCGAAGCACCCCAGTTCACACGTCTGTAAGTACATCAGACGTGTCTGGTAGTTCAAATTTTGATGAGAGTTTCACGCTGGCACCTTGTGCGATGAGCACTCCGTTGCATCCTCCTCAGGAATCCAGTGCGTTTAACTTGGAAAGGGAGAGAGCATCTGAAGATAATCTGCAAGGAAGTATTGCTGCAGTGGAGGAGGATCTAGGTAATCCAGAGTGTATTGCTGGTGAAATTAATGACTTAGTAGTGGAAATAAAAGAACCTGCTGATCAGAGTGACCAAACTGAACAGTATCTGTCTGCGTGTGACAGCTGTCCGGCTGCAGGGAAGCAAAGCGAAGAACAACCAGCAGCTACAGAAAAGGAAGAAGTCGGTCAGAATGGACAACTGGAGGAGATACCCGAGGTGCTGACTGTTGCTGGCAAACCTGAGAAAAAACAGATGAATGAGCTAGAAGGCGATCGGGATGATAAAGAAGCAGCTGAGAATACTGTAGGAGAAGCTTGTGTTGTTCAAGACAAGGAGGTGAAAGAGGAATTAATGGAAACCGAAATTACAATGCCTGAAAACGTGGCCTTAGACAAAGAAGACGCGGTAGAAAACAACAGTGTGGGTTCGCCTCAAAAGCAGGAAGGTGACGATTCTTCAGCGTTAGTTAACGAGAGCCCTAATGGTATGCAGGCACGCTGCACGTGGTCTCCTTCAGCTTCTCCATCCACTAGTATTTTAAAGAGAGGTGTAAAAAGAAACCAAGATGACGATTCCCTGTCACCGGCTAATAAGGTATGGCGATGGGATTTACTGTGATACAAGTCGTTCCGTTCCTAACTGGGGTCTGTAACAGTGTCTGCAGTGTCCTGAGTTCCAAAGATGTTGAATTACTGATTATTATTTTTTTCATTGTAAGTGACCTTATGCTGAAGACTTACAGATTTCTTTTTGTAAGGTACAGGCACTGGTGGGCTGGCATTAAGGGGCTCGGGGTGGGGATTTTCATTTTTGAAACAGAACGCCAAAGTCTAATCTGCTGCCTTGGTTGCAGCGCAACAAATGTTGACTGCGGAACCGCTGTATACACAGTCAGGGTCTTACCCCGGGTTCTGAGCAGCTTTTTACAAAATTCATTAAATGTTTCCTTTAGTAATAAGGAGGCCACGGTTTCTGTCCTTGGGTGAAACGTCATCCGTGTCGTTCAAGAACTTCAATGACTTTATTTCAAAACTGAGCTATTTTGTCTCCTCAGACTCGCTTCACCAGCCTGTGGTGGTTTGAGTTCGTGCTATCAAAACTGCTTCTCTCTAAAAACAGATTCGCCGAGTCTCTTTTGCAAATCCAATTTATCAAGAAGGACTGGCAGATGACATAGATAGGAGAAGTCCTGTTATCAGGTCCCATTCTTCTTCACCGTCTTCCCGAAGTCTTAAAATTTTATCTAATATTCAGGCTAAGGTAAATTGTTATGCGTATTCTGTGTGTCATAAGTACTTGCGTTTCTCGTGTATCATGGGTAACGTTGCCTTAGCGTGTGTTCATAGTCACTTGCAGACAATTGAGCAGAAAATCGGTAAGCGTAAGAAATAGTTGTAACTGGCTTAGCCTGACTCGTTCTGTTGCTCTCTGAAGACGAAGGCGCTCTGAGAGCTAGGTAGCTAGAATCTTATGATTAATTGAATTCCTACGATCCTGAGAGATCTTTTTTTCCTCTCTTTCTATCCAGCATATTACCACTCCAACCAAAGGATTTCTGTCCCCAGGATCTCGTAACCCTAAATTTAAGAGCTCAAAGAAGTGTTTAGTAAGAAGTGCTTTGGTTCATGTTTCTCTTCTATTTTTTTTTTTCCTGTATTCAGTTGTGCGATGGTTAATTTAATAATTTTTCTGTGTTGTTCAAGATTACAGAAATGGCTAAGGAATCACTGCCTTGCCCTTCAGAATGCGTGTATCCTGCCTTAACTGGCTGCAAAGCACCGGTTGATGTAATTTTACCTCAGATTACATCAAACATATGGTAAGTGGATTGTTGCTTTTGAAGATTACACTTTAATAGAAACTGAGTTCTTACTGAACCTACAAAAACAAATTTTTCTGATGCAAAATGTGATGACTTGGAGACATCTTTTGCCAAATACCTTTAAAAGGAAGGAGGCTGGTTTGGTAGGGGAGGGACTTTTGCTATTTGGAATTATTCAAGTCCTTTTTTTTTTTTTTTCTTTTTTAAGACAATGAAAAGCTTGCACCCAGGAACGCAGGGAGCTTTCTCCATTTCACATGGCAGAGCAGACAGATCTTCATGATCTGTGACAAAGCAGTTGGAGCGCTCTGTGTATGTACGTTTAAAAAAACCAAAAAATCTACATTTCGAACGTACAAAGGCCTGGTTTCCGATCTGAATTTTGATAACTTGTCTCAACAAACCACAGACGTGCAGTGGAAACTGCTCAGAATGGCCTTTTCTGGTGTACTCGGCTCCTTTTCCTTCTGCTCATATTACATGGGAGTGGGCTTTTGAGCACTGTTCTCTGATGGATACAGGGAAAACTTGCAAAAAGGTGTGCTGCTGCAGATAGAACAACATCACTTGAATTTTGGTTTTCCTTCACTTATGTGCATGTGAATTGACATTCATGTAAGGCTTCTTTCTGCTCCACCGTGCCAGGCAGAAGGGACATGAATTCTAGCATAATAAACCATTTTTCTTTCTCCCCTGCTTCAGCGCCAGAGGCTTGGGGCAGCTCATCCGAGCAAAGAACATTAAGACAGTGGGTGATCTGAGTACTTTGACAGCATCAGAAATCAAAACTCTTCCCATCCGCTCTCCGAAAATTTCCAATGTTAAAAAAGTTCTGAAAGGATATCATGAGCAACAGGTACAGTTTAAGTTTAGTGCCCAAAAAGCCAATATTTGCCTAACAAACTGCTAACAGCCATCACGAGGAATAATGGGGATTTTCCCCCCCATTAGAAATAGCACTTTAATCTCTACCTGTCAAGGTAACACGGGAGTTCAAGGTACAGGTGACTTGATTACAATATTATCAATGGGAATAATGATTGTATTTATTATGAGGTTAAAGCACATCCCACTGTGTAATCTTTCTTCTTTTTTTTTTCCCCCTCTGCAAATGCATCTCTTTTTTCTCTTAAAAAACCTTCAGGTAAAATCTCGAGGATTTGAGGAAATTGCAGCTCTTGAAGATGCAGAAAAGCCTGTAAATAATGTAGAGGATAAATCTCTTTCTGTAGACGAAGAAAAACTTGCAACAGGTAACTATTGCTGGCTTTTTGCTTAGGATTTGGGTGTTCCTGCTGTACTGCTGCTTTCATTCTCCCCTAATGGCAACACTTGATCCTTTTTTTGAGAGAGAGAGTGTGTTAATAGCTAACATTACCATGTTAGATGGATGTTTCAGTTAGCCACTTTATGAAGCCCTGTAGCAATGGCTTCTTAAAAATTGTTACATATTTTGAGGGAAGATGCCGGTTTTCCCTAAACGAGCTTGCATAACCATGTGAAGAACAAACCGGGCAGGGCTCTAAGTACTTAATGTTCTGAATCTCAACCGGGCACGTCTCCCGAGCTGTTACGTACCGCCATAACTGCTGTGGTTCTTCAGACACAAGACAAAGCAAAGGTAGTTAAGCACTCCCTCATCCTGAGGGGGATGATTCCCTGGATACCCATTTTGGGTGCCTAGACTTTTATTTGAATTCTCCTGCGCTTTTGGGGAGTTTGGCCTGATGGCTCAGACAGAGGAATCCATGTTCTTCCTGCAAGATACTTGAAGCATTTGGTTAACTGGAGAACAAGGAACTCAGGAGTAACTTCTCCTCAGCTGTCCACTGTCAAAGTTGGACTTTGGGGTAGCACGTCTCGAAGGACACTGGCAGTATCTGAATACGTCCGTTTCTGTCCTTAGTTTTATTGTACAATCCCGATCAAATACAATGAAGGTCACCACGAAGGGTAGCACGGAGTTCTGAGGGGTGCCTTTGTCAGAAGCTCTCCTAATGTGCGGAACAAACACTGCATAGGCTGCTTGAATCTGTTCTCTTGTACAAAAAAAGCTGTAACGTTCCGTCGCAACACAATTCTGCTTAGATTTAAACCCAAACGCGCAGACTGCACTGCCCTACTTTTCCTTCCTTTGCAGATTTGATTGAACCAGTTGTCTCGAACACAAATGACCAGCCCCCAGCAGATCTTCTGAGCCGAATCGACGCACTTGCTGCTCAGCTGACCTCTGAGGAGCTTCATGGCTATTCAGGAAGCCAGCTTTTTGAGATGCAAGAAAAACTTGTTGGCATGACAAACTGTATCATGAAAAACCTGCAGTCCCGCTGGAAATCGCCACCCCATGAAAGTTCCGATTAGTTGCTTTTAATTTCTAAATAAGGAGGATTTTGTTACAACAATTTTCCCCAAAACCTGCTTTTCTTACTGGTGAATTATTCCTTAAACTGTGCATTTTGTACTATAGAAGATTTTTTTAACACCTGTATGAGCAAAGTGTATCATGGTTGGGGTTTTTTTTCTTGGTTTTTTGTTTGTTTTAATCGGTGGGATTGCTTATTCCCTGTTAGAGGTATCTGTGTTGCTATGCATATTTCTTTCAGGTAGTGAAAGAAAACTTGATGAAGTTGTGCAATAGCAAAGACTGTGAAACCAAACCAACAGAGTAGTTAAATTATTTTTTCAAATCCAAAGTGTTCTTACTGCTGCAGACTCTTATTATTGGGTAAGAGATCCATCTCGCAGCTCTGCTCGTCTGCTGCCCGTTTGTTTCCTTTTAAGTTGCTGAAACTCTGCCAGCCAGCGGCTCTGATCAGCACCGCTTTGTACTGAGAGGAGCTCTGCTGAATTCCCTACAGCAGCAACAGTGCAGGAACCTGGTATTTGACAACGGGATGACATCTATTTTTGCATGTATTTTTGTAAGAATCACACTAAGCAGCTGCTAATGCAACCCACCCTTATGGGCGAAAGGCTTTGCAAAACGTCTCGGGCTTTTGCCCGTGTTCGTTCTTTGCAGCAGTTCTCCCTCTGTGGAGAAGACTTTTTCCTTAGGGAAATGAATGGATTTGACAAGATCTCCTTGTATATTATGTACAGACCTATGATGGCAAATGGTGGTTAATAATTTATGATTTTGAGTTTTAATTGCATGGAATGCATTGCTGCTTCTTGGAGACCTTCAGAGAGAGTTCTCGGGTTTTACTCTGGATATCTTAATATGTATATATTGTACTGTAGCTATCAAAATGGACAGCTGTTGAAAGGAGTTGCTGCAGGTGGTTTTAGAACTTACATGTGGGCAAATAAAAGAGCAAACAGTTCCCAAACTTGCTGTGGTTTGGGGCTTTGGTTTTGGTTTCCCCTTCAGATCTGTCCAGCCCTCCCTCAGCATTGCTTTGGGTTCGCAGGGTTGGGAGGGACCCTGAGGTAGGAGCAGGTCCCTGGGGACACGGTAGTGTCTTGTCAGTGAGACTCTAAATGTTCTGTGCCCTGTTTGTGCATCTCGTGAAGAAAATGACCAGGACAAAGAGGTGGCTTGGAGCTATAATGTGAACAGCGCCAGCCACGACTTGTCTGTGGGTTTGCTTTGCTTTCTTGAAAATGTTATTTTTGTGCCAGATCTGCCTCTTAGGTGTATTCATCTCTTGTACCCAGTGACCTGTGCGGGTAAGGGTGTTCCTAACGCATCTCGAAAGGGTGTTAACATCTCTGTTCAACTTACAGCCCTGAATCCTGCTTTGAGGAAGGACGTTTCCCGTGCAGGCTGGTTGCATACACCGCAACGTGCTGTGCGTCCCCTTTGAACAAAGGGCCTCGGAGTTAACGTCGCAACTCCTCCTGCTGTTAACTTGGTTTCAATTTTTAGTCTGTCTGGGGCACAGTATAGAGTGATTCCTTACTCCCCTCTTTCTTGGAGGCTGGCTGGTACCAGGCGCTGCAGTAGGTGAAGCCAGCAGCCACTGTTCCAGGTGTGAAATAGCTCAGGCAGTTCATTCACAGCCCCTCAGCTTGACTGCTCTGGTGGCTGTGGCATCCTCCACCACCACCTGGCTGCTTTCCTTTCTCAGAACAGTTTTCTGAACAAAGCCAGTTGGTTGTGAGATGGATTCAGTCACGCTGAAGAGCAGGAATCAATCAAACGTACTGCAGAAACATTCGCTTTTATTTAGTCACTAATTTACAAGTAATAACAGCTTTTTGACCCCAGAACAGCTGCATGAAAAACACATAAGAGCTCAGCAAGCAGAAGGAGAGGCGTTTGGGTTTGGGCCCGCCCCCCCAGCCAAATGTTGGTTTGAGATACTAAGATTAAATGTTGCTTATACGGAAAAGTGAATGCATTCAAACATTTTAGAACAGCCCGGAAAAACACTCTCTTGATGGGAGAATGAATACAGTAATACTTGGTAGTCTTAGTTTTAAGGACATGTATAGAGCTGCAGAGATACTGACCTGGCTCGCAGTTCTGGCGCAGTTAAACATTGTGATGGTACGTGATGGTGAAATGTTTGAAAGTCCAGGCAATGTTTAAGCAAACTTTTTTTGACATAGAAACACAGTTCTCATGAGCACGTTTCATGTTTTGAAAGGATGTTTTGTGAGTATTTTGCTCTGCAGTTACTTTTTCTTTTTTTTTTCTTTTTTTTTTTTTTGTTCACATCCTGGTTCATAAGGCGCTACCAACATGGCAGACGAGGCACTTTGGGGGGAAAAAAAAAATTGGTACAAGCCCTCTTCCAAGGCTTACATTTTGAGAAGTGCCAGCATGTCGCACCACGCAGATAGGCTTTATGGCAAGACGTGCTTTGGTTTAGACAGCTTCTACGTAGTTGGCCGGCAGCATGCCAGTCTTGCCAGTTCTCTGGACAGTCCCATACATCCAGCCTTCATCGATTGCTTGCACGTTTACAATTGTGTCGCCATCTTTGAAGGAAACCTCATCAGCATCAGCTGCCATGTAGTCATACATGGCCCGGTAGGTCTTCTGTTAGTTTTAAGTAGGTGGGGGACAAAAAAAAAAAAAAAAAAAAAAAAAAAAAAAAAGGACATTTATATCCCTGCTGTCAGCACTGCCAGCCAGAGCTGATGGTGAGAATCAAAATGGAGGCTGCGGGCAAGTTGTGTTTTGACTCATGTCAGTACTCAAAGTACTACTGCTGGCACTCTGGCTGGTCTTTTGAATCTGGTTTCAGATCGCAAAATGTTTCTTTTCAACGAGTAAGTTACCTAAGGTAACTAACTACCACACTGCGTTAGGTTACAGCCTGTGTGTCTTAGTTACACCAAAGGTGAACAAAATGTTTCCAAAGTGTATTTGAGCAGCAGTAACAGCTGCAGGTAGCTCTTTAACTCTTTTAACTCTTGTTTTTAACTAATTCTTAACTTCAAGGTCTGGCCTGGGGGGAGGTGCTGCCCTACCCCTTGTCCCATACTGAGCCTAAGACAATCTCAGGGGTAGGAAGTGTTAATTTAAAGTTTTCAAGGGCAGGTGAGGGTCTCTCCCCCTCCAATGAATCTGTTGCACCTTCACCTGGTTTTGTACGAGCTGGTGGGTAGGCAGGTTCCCCACTCAGTCCTGGATTAACATCACCTGAAGCACGGTGGGGTGTGCACTGCTATTAGGGGCCTCCAGGGCTGTGCCCGTTGGTAGGTGATCAAATTAACTCCTGCAGCAAGCGTGGGGCCGTGTGTCTTAACACAACTGATCCATGTTACTTACACCAGCCGTAGATGGGTGCGAAGGAACCGATGACACCGTTGTTTGCTGGGTGGCCACGGACGATGACCGTTGTTGGGGTAACTCTATGGTTTTAGCGTGTTTGTAGCCCACTGCAAAAGGAAAATATATTTTGTATTGTTTATTACAGAACTGGCAGTAGGGTTAGAGTTGCTCTGAATAAAGATCATGGGAGAGGTGGTTAGGTGCCTCAGATCTGCCTTTTACATACTGAAATACAAGTTTACAGCTGCTGGTTATATCCACAACTCAACATTTTGCAGGCATACTGTGCTTTTTCCTGCCAAAAAGAATTACAGAACTGTGACCAGTGCTGCCCTGCCAGACGGGCTGGATACCATTTGTCCTCATACATGAATAGATGGCACGTTTGCTCTCCTCGTTACCTGTTGTGGTTGTGGTGAAGAAGCCCCCGTTGCTGTAGTAGGACAGATGTTGATCGGCCCCATCCGAGGGTTCGGATTTTTCATCGCCACCGCTGATGCTCAAGGCACTGGCAGAGCGGGAGTGCTCCCGGCTGCGGCGCTGGGCTTGGACTGCGAGGAGCAAGGAGTAGGAACCAGTTCATGTCTTTGGTTTGTAAGGAGATGCACGCATAAAAATGCACGTGTGTGTGTATATATATATAGAGAGAGGGGTTACTTATTGATACATACACACGCGTGTGTGTGCGCCTACATGTTCTGTAACATAGCCAAAGCTCTCTAGCGTGGTTACCAAACCTGTAGCAGTTGTGCTCATAGTGATAGAAAACGGACATGGGCCATGTGCATGCTAAGCAGAACTGGTTACTGTATTTTACAGAATTAATGGGAAAAAAGCATATGAATTAATCACAGTCTGTTTTTATGGTTACTCAATGGTATTTGCCAGGGCTTTTTAAAAGCATTTTATGGACTCCATGATGAAGGTCTATGCAACAAGGCACAGTTGTTACATCACTGTCATCTTTAACACAGCGCCTGAAGTCAGCACGTGAGGCCACGCTTGCGTTCTTGCATAGGTGGAGTGTCAAGCTGCGCTTTAGCATCCCCAAGCTGCCAGTTTTACCGCCTGGATTTGCACGAGCGTAAACCCTATTTTGCACAAACAGTACAGCCTATGGAACAAACCAGAGATCATATGTAAGCTTCTGGACTGAATATTGTCTTCTGCTGGGTCGTAGTCAAAGACCGACCCGGGATTAGTGCGCCACACACGAAGACCTGTAAGAGAAAGAGCGTTTTCTGAGGAGAAGCAACTTCTAGAGAGCTTGAGCAGCACATGTCTGGCCTGAATAGGAGTAAAAGCGTATCAAAAGGGCAAGCAGTGTTTCATAAATTTGAGTTTCTCAAATCTATAGCACAGATTAGGGGTTTTTTTAAAAAAAATATAAATTTATCTACATGAATAGAGCTAAAGTCTTTCTCTAATATGCACAGAGGTGAAGTTAAAAATGTAAGTAAAGGTCTTTTCCAACCTAACTGATTCTATGAAAATCGAGCATTACATTATAAAATTGGGCAGAACAGGAGAGGCAGACCACAGATGACTTACAGCTGCTGTAAGCGAGTGTTTTCAAAATGGACTTTGATGAAAGCATCATCTCCAAGTAACAATAAATTTTAATTGATACGGCTGAGCTTAAATAAAACAATTCATCCAGGTCAAGCTTGTGTTTTGTGTAAATGATGTACTCAACATAACACCTAGGTTCTGCTTACCTGTGAGAGTCTCTTGATCCTGGTCCACGCGCTTTCGCTCCATTTCTACTACTCGCCTTTGAATGCCCCTATAGCTAATGTCGCTGAAGTCCTGCATGTTCTTTTTCACGCGTTCCGTAATGGGGTCGGTAACTACAGGTGTGAAACTACCTTTGTTTTTCTCGAAATCTTCGTGGTATTTCACCTGCAATTTAAAATGAAATGTCTGTTCTCTGTAGTGTAGATGAGTAATTTTTATTCCTGCTTACCTCAGGTGAATTTCTAGTAGAGAGGTGCACTGCTGTGCTGAACTTTTGCTTGCTCCAGTCCAAGGGACAATGGGAGCCTAATCCCAAACATGCCTTTCCCGCAGTCACTCTTGCCTTTAGCATTTAAGACTTTGCGTAACCAAACTTGGTACACGCACATTGTCCTTGAGCTGCCCATCCCTGGAATGTCTCAGGAAAAAAGGTTTTTATTTAAATCACTTGCTAGGTTAAAAATACGTCTATAAATGCTCTTACTGTAGAGATATGTTTCTGGGTCTCTCGTACACGCCGCATTTCAGGTGTATCTAGTACATACGCAGCTTTGCCTTGTACTTGTTTTCGGAAACTGTCTGAATAAAGAACCTGCCAGATGAGAAAGAGGAAGTGAGCACAGCGTGCAAAACTACTTCTGCATCAGGAGGAATGAGCTGTACTGAAGCAACCCAGCAAAGGGGGGGGTGGGAAAGCAGCAGCTTCTGTGTGGGTGAATAACATCAGCAGGCAAAGCAAAATTCTTTGTCATCATTATATGAGACATGGACAGCACTGGACTCAATCCCAGACATTCCTTTCCCTCACTACAAGAGCCTCACCTTTTTTTAGCCTTGTTACAACAGGTAGAGGTAGTGCAGTAATAATGCTCTAGGTGATATTTTCATATATTTGCCATGCACCTCACTGACTGCTGTGTGAAACAGCATAATTAGACCTGTATTTATCATTGAACTACTACAGATTTTGCTGGGTTTGCATGGTTTCTTTTTTGAGTGATAACAGTTGCATCATGCTTCTGTAAACATTTGTGTGCAGGTATTGTATTACTGGCTTTATCGAGCAAGCCATGGTAATGTTCCAGGTCAGGCTGGACGGGGCTCTGAGCTACAAGAGCTAGTCGAAGATGTCCCTGCCCATGGCAGGGGGTTGGACAAGATGGCCTTGAAAGGTCCCTTCCAACCCAAACGGTTCTGTGATTCTGTGATGTTATGTACATAAACCTTTACAGGATGGGGTATGTCAGGATTTACCTCTGGAGTAACAGGTTAGGAAAGAAGGGCCTAAAGAAGGCCATTTCCAGATTTGTCCTGTTTTTCTGTAGAGTGTCAGAAATCTAACATAAAATCTCCTGTTACTGAAGAATGATCATTTTATATGTCATACGGTATACGACCAGTAAAAACACAAGGAATTTGCAGGAGACTTGAAGGCAATATATGCTATTTGAAATTCAACTGTTTAAAAAAAAAAAAAAAAAACAAACCAACCCAAACTAAAGCTGTTAATCACACAGAAATACTCAATTGCAGCAGAGAGTAAAAAGCAAGCATTAAAGGATTTGATTTTACCATGGTTACTTCATACGTCCAAACTAGGTAGCTAGGGAGTTACACCTGCACTGTTCATTTCATAAGGGCTTCAGGGATCAAAATGTTACTTTTTAATGTATTTTCATCTATTGGCTGAATAGAACATACCGAGCTGATGTTTTCTTGATTGCGTTTAGCTCTCTCCATCTCTGGAGTCATTGGTGTTGGAGTTCCTTTTGCCAGATGTTCCTTGTACAAAACCTACAGTGTACAAAAAGGGGTCCACAAATCAGACTGGAAAAATTCATCGCTCATTCTGTGAATGGTGTTATTGATTAAGCATACTCATCACTGCAGGGGTAGAAAAGATCTTGGGAAATAAAGCGTCTAAAAAGTTATTTGCTAGAGCAAAAGGTAAAAATCAAAGGGAAAAATAGGCCAAAATAAGAAAACTGAGAAAATAAGGCTAAATTAGAAGAGGAGTTTTTGTTCAGAATGGTTATTTTGAATGCAAGGTGGTTGTCATCTTTCAGTACCGAGCTAATGTGTTCTTGATTGCGTTTGACTCTCTCCATCTCTGGAGTGACCGGTGTGGGCGTTGCCTTCCCTAAGCCTTCTTTGTATACAACCTACAGATCACAAAGTAACTCAAAGTCACAAACGTACAAATTAAAAACTGTAGTGTTACTGGTTTTAGAGTAAACACCATCCATTAGGCAAGAAAAAAAAAAAAAAAGGTCAGAGGAAAAATAGTATTAAAAAGTTAATTGACAAAAAAAAAACTTTTAAGATTGTAGTACTTAAGAGATGACTTTTTAAGTTTGACGGAAAAAAATTAGAGTGTTAAATAAAACCAGGCAGACTTAAGTTATTAAAAAAAAAGAAAAAAAAAAAAGTGCTCCATCATATCCCCTTTACTTCTTCCAGACAATACCGAGCTAATGTGTTCTTGATTGCGTTTGACTCTCTCCATCTCTGGAGTGATAGGTGTGGGGGTCGCTCGCCCCAAGTTTTCTTTGTACAACACCTGTGGGATACAGAAGATGTATCCGGTATCTTAAAAACCCCCCAAAATCAAAAGGATTTGAACACCAATTATTACTTGGTTATCAAATTTCCAAAAAGTCACAACTGATTATGGTATGCAGCACTACACAAAAGCCAAACATCTACTGCTGTAAGGAAGGGTAAGAAAAATAAACTGTAAAAGAAAAGCTTGTTATTTTTTTGGTTAACAAGGGCGGGCTCTATCCAGCTACAACTATGACGATGGCTCCATAGGCTTAGGAAAGGTGCCTGTGGCCCTAGAGAACTATTTAAGAACTGTTTTATCTGTATTTGAAGCAATTTGTGACCTTTTTGGGAGGGAGGAGGGAGTTTTGTTGCCACACTGATGTCGGGCAGCCAAATAAAGGAGGGCGTCGAGGACGGGTGTCTGGCACCGCTGCACCGTTACACCTGCACATCTCCCCAGCCCATGAGGCCACCTGAAAGCTACCACTGATACACCACGCAGAAGAGGAACAGTCTCATTCCTTTTGTGTCATTCTGCTCAAGGCATCCCAAGTCACCTGTCCCAGCACTACAATCTCACATGGGTCAGAGAGGTGGCATTTTTCAGGCTGGGCTGGTTGGGTTTCTTGTTTGTTTTTTCACTAAAGTCAAATACCCCTGAAAAGCCAATGAAAGCTTAAACACTAAGCGTAGAGAGATAAACCTGAGTATCTCCACCAAAGGACGCTAGGCTTTTAATATTGTCTGGATAGAGCCCACAGGTACACAAAGTGAGTTGTAGAGAAGGCCTAAATTTCTGGATCAGACTGTTAACGCTAAAGTAATTTTATTTTAGAAGAGCGATTAATTTGCAGAAACAAATATATCTATTTTTTAAATTTAAATCAACTTTCAGTAGGTAGTTAGAATGTTACTTTATTAAGATATAAGCACAAAGGAAAAAAAGAAATATATCTATTTTAAGGTACCGAGCTAATGATTTCTTGATTGCGTTTGACTCTCTCCATCTCTGGAGTGATTGGTGTTGGGGTCACTTTCCCCACATTTTCTTTGTACAAAACCTACAGGATACAAGGGAGTATCCAAATGTCATTAAAAAGGCACCACCACCACCAAAAAAAACCCCAAACCAACACACAATGTAGCTTTTGAATCATTACACTTAGAAAAGGTTAGATTTGGGGCACAATGCCGTTCCTAAAAGAAGCAACGGGAGCTTTGCCATTAATCTACCAGGATGCAGAAACGGACCCTGTATGGAGTCAACTCTGCATGAAAGCACACTTGTAGTAAGAAAGGGTTAACAAAATTGCAGAGAAACAATATCCATCCAAAAAAAGGTCAAACCTAGTTCTAGTACAGACCTGCTTCAGAGAGCGTTAAATAGAAGATACTACGATCTGCGTGTAAGCACAGAAGGTAGGAGGTTTATGCTACATGGCAGATTCATTTTACAAAGTTAGAAAGCACAGATTACTAAACTGCTACAGCTATGTTAAACACTTCATTCAGATCTTTAGGAACTGGTTTCCTGTGCAAAATACCGAGCTAATGATCTCTTGATTGCGTTTGACTCTTTCCATCTCAGGAGTGACAGGTGTTGGGGTTGCTTTCCCTATGTCCTCTTTATACAACACCTATGAGACACAAGAAAGGAGCCAAAGAGAGCAACAATAAATAAAAAGCTATCCGTAGACAAACTTGAAGCCTCAGGCATTTTTTTCTTGCATTTATTTCCTCAGGGCCTAGGTATTAAATGTATTTTTAAAGAAGGTACTTAGCACTATTTTACTAGAGAAGTAGGGTTTGGCTTATTGGCTTTTTAACTACAGGACCACTCGTAATAAATAGTGTAAGTACTACATAAATGAGACCACAAAAATACCATATTGAGTGGCTGAGGATGTTATGAATATGTAAATTATATTAAAAAAAAAAATGTTGGCACTGCAGAGAAGATGAGTGGAGTTTGTTAAGTGTTTTTAGGATTAGAATAGGGCATTAAAATCACTCTTAAAAACCAATAAAAACTGTAACAAGTTAAAGTCACCACCGTAAACCCACAGTAAGACATGAGTAAGAAGTAATCACGTGTGTAAGCTGCTTCAGAGCTAGGGTCGGCATTATTTTGGAACAAGTGTTACAACGTCTGTTTATTAAAACTGTTAAAATGTTCTTTTAAATAGAGTTAAAGGGAACATTTTTTTTTCTTAGCAAAGTACCGAGCTACAGATTTCTTGATTGCGTTTGACCCTTTCCATCTCTGGAGTGATAGGAGTGGGGGTTCCAGTCCCCACGCTCTCTTTGTACAACACCTGTGTAGTAACAAGAAGCATCCAAAAAACATAATCACAACTCAGTAATGATTACATCCAACACGCAGTCAAATATCTGAGTCTGCTGGAGCTCAGTCTGCTCTAACGTGCCCTAAAAGCCACCCCTGGAAGCAATGAAGACTGGACTGCGCCCGTGAGGGGCTGAAGGCAGAGGTCTGTGGTTTTATCTTAGCAGGTGCGACGCATCCAGCGCAAAAGCCTCTTAGGTCAAATACATTTTCATGGTGGAGGAGAGCTTCTAGACTACCACTGAAGCCTGCTAGAAAGTCAGACCCGCCCTCTTCCGTGATAACAGCATTAAAACAGAAAACACATAGGATTTAAAAAAAAACCCAACACACATCAAAGAAAAAGGAAGTTGGAACAGGGAGCAAAATGGTTAAAAATATTTAGGATAAAGTAAATAATCACATATATGAAGAAGTGGTAGGTCAGTAACATTGGAAAATATAGTACAGTGAAAAAGAAAGGAAGTCTTTGTGAGTTGATTACAAGGAAGTAAGGAGTGGAATTGTTCATTTTTAATAAAGGTTAAAAAGTTCTGTTTAAGTGGAGTTAAAGGGAATACTTCTTTTCCTCCACAAAATACCGAGCTAATGTGTTCTTGATTGCGTTTGACTCTCTCAAGCTCAGGAGTGACCGGTATTGGGGTTCCTGTCCCCAGGTCCTCTCTGTACAACACCTGTGGGGTAACACGGCTATATTAAAAGAAGAAAAAGGGAACAAACAAACAGCAGTAACACGCAGCTTCCTGAGAAAACAGACTGAATGGTTTTCAAAGTCGCTCCAAGCCAAAGGGTGGACTAAAAGAGAAAAATGAAAATGCTTCTCAACACTATCCAGCTCAACACTAAGACTCCGCAATGCCTTTTGGCAGAAAGCTGGAATACTGTCTCTATTTGCTCCTTGGGAGCTATATAGACAAATGGTCTGTGCACCAGTAGACCACTAAAGACTTCCTAAAGGCACAAAGTATCAAATGCAACACAAAAGGAACGAAGAAATCAATCCCGTTTCATTTACCCGTTCCACAAACATCACAGCAGTTACACTGGCGTGTATCGGAGCGCTGTTACACTGAGCTCATAGCCACGGATTTGCATCAGGCGCTGAACAGTTAGTTCTCATATACAAAGTCAGTAAAATCAGGGAAAAAAACCCCACCGCACAAAACAAAACTAAGGATTGTTGTGACTAAGAAAAGGGAAACAGGGTGGTTTTTTAAGAGCAAAAAAATTAAAAAGAAAATCACACTCAAAAGAAAGGTGAATTAAAAGGTATTATTAAGATGATGTAATAAAAAAAAGAGGAACAAGAACGGTGTAAGTAACAATTACGGAGGAAAAAAATCTCAGAGGGACCAGGATATAATTTTTTTGTGTAAGTTGATTATAGGGGAACAAGAATTTTTTGTGTGTGTGTTAAAAGTATTTTAAAATAGATTAAAAGGGAATTTTCTGCTTTTCAAATGAAAAAATACCGAGCTAAAGTTTTCTTGATTGCGTTTGACTCTCTCAATCTCAGGAGTGACAGGTGTTGGCGTTCCTGTCCCCAGATCCTCTCTGTACATCACCTGTGGGGTAACACGGCTATATTAAAAGAAGAAAAAGGAACAAGCAAACAACAGTAACAGTCTGTTTGCTGAGAGAACACGCAGAACATGAGAGATGTTTTTCTGAGATGCCCTGAATAAACAGAGGGATTAAAAAAATCCGTAAAAGTAAAAGACTAGTTTAAACCTCTGAAGATAGAGTGAAACACTAATACACTGGTATGGCTTCTACCGGAATGCCGGAATACCTTCCTGACTTGCTCAAGTGCTTCTCAAGGTGGACATTCAAAACTGGTGAGTATGTAGAAGATTAAAGTCTTGCCTAAATCATAGTGAAGTACATTACTGTCTTTTCACCAGCAGCGAGGTAAACCTTTTCCCGACCGCACCTGAGTCACTGGAGGACCAGGTCCTAATGCGCCTTCCTAAAAGCTTTTCTGAACACGCACACCTCAACGGCGAGTGAAACACTACCTGCTGTCCAGAGTTCATCACCAAAGAATCTAGCTTGCTTATTACAGGAAGGACGCAGAGACACGATCACAATAAAGGCGTATGTGTGAAAATGGTACCTGGGAAATTATCATTACTAGTGCCCTCCTACCTTACGTGACGCTTTCCTCCCCCTGAGAAACATCCTAATGCTACTGATTTTTTTTCCCCTGCAAACCTGTGCTACCAACGTATCTACAGCAGTTTACACCAGCTGGAGATTTGGGCCACTGGCCCCGTGCAACGACATTAAAGACTTCCTAAAGGAAGAAGGCATCAAATACAATGCAGAAGGAATAAAGAAATCAATCCCGTTTCATTTACCCGTTCCATAAACATCACAGCAGTTACACTGGCGTGTATCGGAGCGCTGTTACACTGAGCTCATAGCCATGGATTTGCATCAGGCAATAAAGAGTTTAGTTTTTATACGTGGTAAATCCAGGGAAAAAAAAACAACAACCAAGGATTGAAGTGATTAACAAAAGGAAAAGCAGATATTAAAGAAGAAAAAAATATGATCAGAGTCAAAAGAAAGACAGGAACACAAAATCTAAAAGTTATCATTAGTAAGATGACCCAATCAAAACAAAGTAAGTAACAATTATGGAGGAAAAAATGTCAAAACATGGGGAACGGGACATTCTTTTTTGTGTAAATTGATTACAGGGAAATACAAAGGTTTTTTTTTTTGGTGTTAAAATTATTTTAAAATAGATTAAAAGGGAAATTGCTGCTTTTCAAATTAAAAAAAATACCGAGCTAATGTGTTCTTGATTGCGTTTGACTCTTTCAATCTCAGGAGTGACAGGTGTTGGGGTTCCTGTCCCCAGATCCTCTCTGTACAACACCTATATGGTAACATGGGAGTTTAAAAAAAGTTAAGAACAAAAAAAAAAAAAAAAGAAAAACCACTTGATGGAGGCAGCACATAAAATTTTTATGCCTACTAAATCTACTAGAAAGCAGGAAAAATTAGGAAGTATAAAACAGTTAACATCTGTGATAAATCCAGAGGAAGTCTTCTGACAGCTAGAAATACTGCATCCTAATTCTTAGACATCCTTCAAGAGAATCATAAAGCATTAGAGGCATGGAATTAAGCAAATAAAAACCCCAGTGTTTTTTGAAAATGCAAAATAACTTAAGCTTCACAAAAAAAGCTTTAAAAATTAAAGGACATGAAGCATCAAGTGTTACGATTATTAAAAAAAAAAATCTTTTAAAAAATAAGTATGTTAAATACAACTAACAACGACTAAAAAATTTAATAGCAGAAAGGGGATGTTTCTATGTTTATAAGTTAATTAGAGAGAGTAGAAAATTTACAAGTGTTAAATAGTTATAGGGAACTTTTTTTCTTAAATCACGAAAAAAATACCGAGCTAAAGTTTTCTTGATTGCGTTTGACCCTCTCCATCTCAGGAGTGACAGGTACTGGGGTTCCAATCCCCAGCCCCTCTTTGTACAACACCTGTGTGGCAACAGGGAAGTATTTAAAAAGAAAAAAAAAAAGAAAGGAAAGGAAAGAGGAGGACAGGGAGGAGAGAGAGAAAAGACAAGTAATTTAATATAGTGAAACTTCAAAGTATGAAAAATAGAGCTTTGTCAGCCTTCTTCAAAGGCTAGCAAAAAAAAAAAAAATCAATGAAAATAATCAGGTAATATTACGACAAGGTTTGTTCTCATGTCACCTGGGTGCATACAAATAACGCCAGCAAGAACTGCAGGGGTGTTCTGTGCGAAGCATAGCTTGAGCCGTGTTACCTGAAAACTCCGCATTTATGTCTTTTTGCCCAAAGGAGTTTCCTTACTCAAAAGATCTTGAATGAGCAGCTTTGCCTCTAAGATTTCTAAACAGGCTCACCAGCATAAAAGAGAGCCGTGGTGACCTCAGAGACAATTAAATGTAGCAAAAAGTTTAACAACAGTGGCGTCTCAGAACTGTCCTGTTAATCTCAAGTCAGGACTGAATTTCATATCGGTCATGTCTGAATTGGGTCAGAATGAGTCAAAATTAGTCCTGAACTGCTCTAATTAAAACAGAAATAGAGAACCAAATTATGACATGATGGTCATTTGACTGGAATGTGTTAGGAGTAGAAACAATCTGGATAGAAATTCATTACTGCAGTAATTTTTCCTTATATATGCAATTTTCGTCATTGTATCATCAGCGATATGGGGATGCCACCCAGGTTTTCTTAGAAAGACCTGTAGGATATAAGAAAGCATCCAACACAGCAAAACCAGGAAAAGAGACAACACACGCTAGTTGCATTAGATTGCTTTGTTTCAAGAAGTGTTAAGAGTTCATTTTTCATTTGCAGTGCAACCAGCGTGGTGAGTCTGAAGACTGTTAGAAAGATTGACTTTGTTATTCAGGAGGAGAGTGACATCACTCAGACTACTACTATTTCACTGGGAAGAAAAATAAACTGATTTAAGTAAATGAGGTTAAAATCTCACAGCTGGAAAAATTTCATGACAAGTTAGATGGAGTGAAAAATTAAAATATAAGGATACTGACAGGGTTTTAGTGATTTGATTAAGAAAGGGTTGTTCAAAGTTCAGCAAAGAGCCGAAAGAAAAATTTAATACGGAGGAGTTAAAGGGATTTGATTTGCATTTGAAATGGTAGTTTTTGTTTTATTTAGCAATACCGAGCTAATGTGTTCTTGATTGCGTTTGACTCTCTCCATCTCTGGAGTAACCGGTGTTGGGATGCCAGTCCCTAAGCCCTCTTTGTACAATACCTGCGAGGTACAAGAAAGTTTCCACAAAAAAAGCACTCAACACAGGCAAAACCATTAAATCTGACTATTTTGTGAGTTACGTTTAGCGTTAGGATCACTTTTTAATTAATTTCACACTTGTTCTAGAGGCAAGTATTAAGGAAGGGGCTGATGGTTGATTATTCTGTAAATACATAACTACAGATACTAGAAGATAACGGGTTAAGATAAAACAAATAGGGAGAGAAACACCACGTTAATGTCACAGCTTACTTCCAGTTTTGGTTCTCAAAAGAAATGCATGTAAAGTTGTAAATCACCAAAAAAAAGTTCAAGCACAAACAGGTGGAATATAAACGAGTTAAAAATATTGCCAGGGAAAAGACAGGAGCAGGGTGAGATTCTAAACCATTGAAGAAAAACAGATTATATGTTAGGATGTTATGCAAAAAGAAGTTGTTATAATTTTTGTTTTTAAATACC
Organism: Pelecanus crispus; assembly: GCF_030463565.1. Lineage (NCBI taxonomy): Eukaryota > Metazoa > Chordata > Aves > Pelecaniformes > Pelecanidae > Pelecanus > Pelecanus crispus. Next base: position 2,581,299 of record NC_134647.1, on the reverse strand, counting down.
GAGCTAATGTGTTCTTGATTGCGTTTGACTCTCTCTATTTCTGGAGTGACAGGTGTTGGGATACCTGTCCCTAGGTCCTCTTTGTACAAGACCTGCAGAACACAAGCACCCAGCAAGGTGAGATCATCATATTCCTTCCACAACTAGAGTACATTTGGATAGACAATTTACCTGGTTTATTAGGTAAATATAATCTGGGATTATATGTAAACACGTGCACAACTTATTTTACTCAGTGTGCATCTTTTTAGGTACAGTCAGCAGCTCAGCAAAGTACTTAAAGCCTATGTTGAGGTGCTTGAACGCACTGAAGTCAATGCAATACTTCATTCTAGTAGGACACAAGTTTAAATATTCTGCTGACCCGGCATGAAAGGTAGGTATGTTCTGCTTTTAATCTTACTTTAGGAAATGTAATAGTATTACTTTTCAGGCAGTCAGCTTTTCTGGAGGGGTTTTTTTATGGTGTTAACAAACAGCTGAACCTTTTATAGACATATTTAATATGAAAATACTTAGTCATGGGCTCCATTTCATTTTGATCTCTGTGACTATTTGTTCGGAAAACCACTATTTTACTTTGTTTTAAGTCTCTAGTAAGAAAAGCAATTCAGTTTTAGCTCTCATATTATTAGATTTAACTTAACCTGTAATTGTTTGATTCAAAAAATTGCATTTTTCATGAAAGGAGTTGCATAGGAGATGCCTGGGTTGGTTTAAAACCTAGTCATGTAGAAATACATTACAAATGCACTAATGGTTCTTCTTGCAACTAGTGAAATACTTGCAACAAAAAGAGCTAACAAAAAAAAAATTCAGTGCTTGATGCCATTGAAACAATGAAAAAATAAAAAATAGAGGAAAGGGAAAACAAATTATGTAAAAGAAAAAAGGAAGAATCATTTGAAAAAATAACTCCATTGTGCAAAAGTGAGCTGTAAAAAGCATCAGTATCATAAACAGCTCAAAAGGGAAATGGTACTTATAAAATCAGGAATGGAAAATCGTAAGATACTCATTATGTGGGTGTCACTGCTCCTCAGCACTGTACAGCAAACGTCTGAGGTACCAATAATGACAAGACCGTATCCTGCCTCAATTCTGTATGCAGAGATCAAAGAAAAGCAGTAGTGGCTCAAAATCAGGAGAGCACATTGTGGTTATTAAAATCTATACTTAACTAGGTATGGGAAGAGCCAGGTAGTGTTTCCACTTACAATTGCCACTAGGTTTTGTGACTACAAAAAAGGCTCCAATTATTTTTTTCCACAAAGTTCTCTCGAGCTGATCCAGTTTCTTCAGACTAATTGTAGGACTTCATGGGGGTATTTTTTGTTTCTAGTTCTGTGTTTAGAAAAGATCACAGAAGTCATGCAGGGAAGTGGCTGACTCTAATGATCACTGCAAAATTCAGATATTTCAACTTCCTGCTGCTGAATATAGTGATTTAAGAGATCTGTTCTCTTTTCAACAAAAAAATACCCACAAACGCTACCAAAGTTTGGAGTTTGAGCTCTGCATGAGTATATAGGTAAGTAGAAAATATCGGCCATTACCGAACTGATGTGCTTCTGTGTCTCCTTGACACGCTTCACTTCTGGGAGATCAGGAATTGGAGTTCCTTTTCCAATACTCTCCTTGTACTTAATCTACACCAGAAAAAAGTAGAAGGACTTATATTAAAGCACAGTTGACACAGGTATGTGTAAGAAGTTACATGAATAAAGAAACATAGGTCCTTTACACTTTACAAACTCACTCAGATCTCAGGTACTAAAGGTATTCTGATAGAAGGAAATCATCCAGGAACCCTCTGTTAGAGTTATCTGATAGCTAACGCTGCCACACGTCTACAAGGCGGTTTAATAACTCAGCTCAGGGTAAAAAAGCAGAGTCTTGTTTGAGCCAGAATTTTTCAACTGAAGCTTAAAATTTGGGTATCTAACATCTCCCAGGAGTTTAATTTCAGCAAGAACAAACGCCCTGATTTATAACAACTGAACCATCTCAAGGTTTCTTACACTGAGTTCCAAAAAATTGTGATATTAAAAATTTAAAATAATCTCTAAAAAGCTTAGCCTAATGTAAAATAGGCACCTAGATTCGTATGTGGATACATAAAGACCATTATCCTGGCCTTGAGGAGACTGAAAATTTAAAAGATCTCCTTGGCTTTAACACGAGCAGAGAGCTGCTGTTAAAGTATGCCCATCACCTTTACAAGCTATCTGTTAGGAGACAACTTCAGCTGTTGATGAGCTGTCACTGTGAATGGCACTTTACTAAAAGGGTTTTCTAAAAACAAGTGTAAATACCTTTGAACCTGATACCATTTGGTCTTTCTACCAATGAAAGAAGAATTTTTGATTTATAAAAATCTATCATATTCACAAAGGTGAGAGTCGTCATGCAACATTTTAACCATCACAGTGCTATTTGCATTTCTACTTTAGCATAACGAAAAAAAGAAGAGCATTTCACAAGAACATATTTAACATACTGTGCATGAAACAAGTTGGCTGAAATGTTAGTATCTTTTAAACTCACACGATGTCAGCATTCAAAAAAGCATGAAAAAGATTTACAAGTTTTGAAAGAAAAGTAATACATACAATTATTCCAATTTTAGAGTGTTACAGTTTTTTATATAATATAAAAACTTTATGAGACATGCTTTAGTAAGGCTTTCAACACTGTTTGCCTTGCCATCCTTACCGATAAGCTAACAAAGTATGGGTTAGATCAGTGCACAGTGCCATGGACCCAAAACCGGCTAAGCGGCCGGGCCCAGAGCATTTTGATCATTGGCCCAAGGGCCAGTTGGAGGCAAGTCAGCAGTGGTGCACCCCAGGGGTCACTACTGGGGCCAGTACTGTTTAACATCCTCACTAGTGACCTGGACGCCAGGACAGAGTGCACCCTCAGCAAGTTTGCAGACGACACACAACTGGGAGGATCGGCTGATGCACCCAAGGGTTGTGCTTCCACCCAGAGGGACCTCGACAGGCCGGAGAAATGGGCTGAGAGGTATCTCCCGAACTTCAGCTGGGGGAAATGCAAAGTCCTGCACCTGGGGAGGAATAACCCCAGGCACCAGTACATGCTGGGAGCTGACTGCCTGGGGAGCAGCTTTGCCGAGAAGGACCTTGGGGACCTGGTGGACAACAAGCTGACCATGAGCCAGCAACGCACCCTCACCACAAAGGCGGCCAACAACATCCTCGGCTGCGTTAAGAAGGGCATTGCCAGCAGGTCAAGGGAGGTGATCCTTCCCCTCTACTCAGCACTGGTGAGGCCACATCTGGAGTTCTGTGTCCAGTTCTGAGCTCACCGGTACAAGAAAGATACGGACTTACCGGAGCAAGTCCAGTGCAGGGCCACAAAGATGAGTAAGAGACAGGAGCACCTTTGATATGAGAAGAGGCTTAGAGAGCTGGGACTCTTCAGCCTGGGGAAGAGTAGGCTCAGGGGGAACTTACCAATGTGTATAAATACCCAGTGAGAAGGAATGAAGAGGAGGGAGCTACTCTTCTCAGTAGTGCTCAGTGACAGGACAAGGGATAATGGCCACAAATTAAAAAAAAAACCAGAAAATTCAATATGAACACAGGAAAACTTTTGTACTGTGAGGGTGGTCAGACACTGGAACAGGTTGCCCAGGGAGGTTGTGGAGTCTCCATCCTTCGAGATATTCAAAATTCGACTGGACATGGACCTAGGCAACCTGCTCTAGCTGATCCTGCTTGAGCAATGGGGTTGGAGTAGATGATCTCAAGAGGACCCTTCCAATCTAAATGATTCTTTGATTCCGTGCTAAATAAACTGTGTTTGGGATGAGATTAAAAATGATGGCAAGAACTTTCATGTTTTAGAAATGGATTGTAAGTAACAAATTGAGTGTTAATCATTAGAAAGATTACTGTTTAAGTAAAAAGAATAGGCAAAAACTTTTAGAAAGTAACCCTTAGCTGGATGGATTATTGCCAAGACACTGTTAGCAACATTTAAAGAAATGAGGGGGGGAGAAATATATTATTTCAAGTTGAATTAACACTGGCAGAGTATTAAAAATAAATTATTTTGTACCGAGCTAATTGCATCCTGGGTTCGTTTAACTCTCTGCATCTCTGGTGTCTTTTCAATATTAGTTCCAGTTCCAATATCTTCTTTATATAAAATCTTAACATTCAGAATGAAGACAACAAGGTTAAGCATACAAAACACAACATTATTTCTCCTAGAGAGTGAATACAGGCTCATGACAGTGATTTGTACACAACAGTGCAGGCTGAAAGCCAACTCGGAGGATTAGCTCCAGTCACTGCCTTATTGCCTATCCGCAGCCTGTCCTACTACGAGTGCCGTCTGTGCAAAAAAGGGCTGATCATTTACATTTATAGTAATGCATTTTAAGTAGAACGTCAGAACATTTGTAGACTAATTTTAGGATTGAAGACTAGTATTCTTTCTAACTTGTTCTTTTTGTTCTAGTTTGTTTCATTATGTTTTACACAAATGTCTTCCACTTAGTTACTTACTACGCTAATGGTGCTAGTGGCAAAATGATACAGCTGACTTTCGGCACTTCATGGTAACACATGAAATGTGAAACAAATCAGGCAGACAGTTTACTTTTCACTAAAAGAAGACAGTTCCAACACAACAAGAATACCCCTCTTACATGGTAACAGGACAAAAGAAAGGTGGATACTGGTAATACCAATGTAAGTACAGGATTGATTGTTTAACTATATCATAGGTATATGTGAAAGAGTGCACTCAGGGCACTCCACAGAAAACAGTAGGTAAAAAGGGGTAGCAAAACCCAGCTAAATCTACTTAGAATAAAATTAGTTTTGTTTGAAAAAGTTCTTATACATATTTAAGCAGATCAAGAGCATAAGTACCTGTAAGATAAGAGCCAAATATAGTTATTAAACATATTAAACTGTATTTTTTGGAATGAGAACTGAAACCAGAAAATAACTATACCGAGCTGAAATTCTTCTGGTTTTCTTTCACACGCAGCATTTCTGGTGTGTCTTGTACCACTGTAACTTTTCCTTTACTGTTCTGTAGGTCCCACTGATATTGAAGCTGTTGAAAAAGATAAAGTAAAACGTCAAATGTTGACTCTATGCCATAAAAAAATTTCTTTGAAGTTTGAGTTTTCTTTGAAGATGAGAAAAAAAAATATTTTCAAGTACACCTTATAAGGTGGTCATTTTAACGCCACCATTAGTGATATAAAGATGTACCACAGTTGTAAGTATTCTCATTTAAATTAGCAATAGGAGAGCCTTAACTACATTCACAGAAAAATCTTGAAAGCTGCCAGACTGTATCTAAAGCAATTAAGGCTCAACAATGAAAGTTAAAGATTTCCAGTCAGATTGTGGAGCTCTGTTACTGACCATACAGTCTTGCAGGTAGTCCCACGGACAACAGCAGACGACTTCTGTAAGTATAACTCTCTATTACTTGCAAAGGCATTGTCAAAGCACCGCAGCAGGAAGTTTTTATCAAGAAAACTACAGAATCATTTTGGTTCCCTGTGTAATGCATAAAGTGGGCTGCTGCATACATAGCGGACCCGCTAACTGAAGATCCCTGAGAATATAAAGGCAGCCTAGTTGGGATTAGAGTGTGATATCAGGATCTTATTAAATGAAAAAAAGCTGAACATTTTTTATCAGTTGACAGCAACAGTAATTATTATTTATATACATACTGTGCTAAAGTTCTTTTGATTCTCACGGACTCTCTGCATTTCTGGTGTGTCTGCCACAGGCACATAGTATGGCATGGTCCTTTCTGCATCTTCCTTATACTTTTTCTGATAGAAAATACAAAATATATTCCATTAATACAAAGCAGTAATAAACAATCTGGCATTACTTATCGTTCCATAATGCCCACCTTTATGGAGATGTGAGTACTTCTGATACAAATTCAGATTATGCCTCTGTGTAAGATTTATTTTGAACATTAGGTTATTAAGGAGTAGGAAAATTAAGCTAAACCCACTTAGAACAAACGTAGCTTTGGTATTGCAAAAGCAGTAGAAATTATTGTTTCATTTTATACAGTCTTAAAATAAATTCATTTCAATATTGAAATGGAATTCCAGAGTAAGAGATGCCACATCACAGCTCTAGAGAAATTTGTTTTTCTGGTGTACCTCCTGAACGTTGTGACAGGTAGTTATTTAAGTGCTCCAAATTAGTATCTACTCGAGGTTCCCACATGAACAATGATTAGATTGCTTCACTCACAATACCTGGCTCGAAAGGTTCTTGACCTGCTGGGCATGAATAATCTCTGGAGTATCGACAACACTGGTGTAGTTGGCTTTCTCCATTTCTGCCAATTGTTTGTATTTGATCTGTTGGGGAAAGCTCACATTTAGGTGCCTTAATTGTATCTTGACAACAATTTTCATTGGGTTTAATCAGAAAAAACTGTTAATGAATTTTCCTTTAAAGAAGACATCAGATGTGATACATGAGAGATTCACACAGACCTGGCTGGCAATGTCAGTGGCATTCTTTGCTCTCACAAAGTCTGGTGTCTCCAAAGCCAGTTCTGTCAGACCTTTTCCTCTGATTTCTAATTCCAAGGCTTTTTTGTACGCTTTCTGCAGATGAAGACAGGAAATAGATACTTTGTCAATGTGAATGCAATACCTTTAGCAACTTCACATAGCTTCATGATCACACCACAAAATAGGAATACTGCTAATATAAACTCACAATTAAACACACAAATGATGTAATTAAAGCGTGTACTCTACAACTTAAATCTAGAGAACAGCCGTACTCCAGCAGTAAAAGGAGCTGTATTACAGGCCAGCTGTATTAAGGTCACTCTTCCTTCTCACACCAGTAGTCTCAAAGTGTAAGTTCCTTTAGGTGATCAAACAATTACTTGTACAGAAGAGAAGCAGCAGACAGCGAGCAGCGTATGAAATGCATGTGGTAGTGAAGAGTGGTCACAGACGTTTCACACTGAGCATGTCCAAAAAATGCAAGGTGTCAGGATTCTCTGTGACATTTGGGGCCCTTTGGAATGAATACCCTCCCTAAAAACTCAGTGCTGCAGGAGCCACTCTTCCCAAAGAGATCTTCCACTAAAGTCTGAAAGATTTATTTTGTATATGTTGGTATAATTTCTATTTCTCTATGCCAACTCTGCTGAACTTAGCTGAATATGGCTGTAATAATCTGGTAATAAAATACAGGGTCTTTGAATAACTCAAAACCTCTGCACTACTAAGTACAAAATGCTGTAGTCCATAAGGATGCTTATCTTAAGAGTATTTTGTTAAGAAGCAAAATCTTAAGTAACACTAAAAAGTTACTTTTTTCAGCTTTCAGCCTGATGATGTTAAGGCTCTTAAAATACGAGCTAATCTTATCCAATGAAACCCATCACTATGAAATATTTATTGCACCAGTCCACCACGTAAATAAAGTAGCTGTAGGTTTGCATCCTGACTGTCCGCTGGCCACCTCTCTCCATCAAAGTGGGGAAGACGGCCTCGGCCATCAGCCCTGCAGCTGCCAGCTGGGCATCAGTCCCGGGCAGGGGGAACTCTTCGTGAGCATGGCTGCACTTTCTGACTCACCTCATTGAAAAAGAGCTCTTTGCTGCACGGCACACCTCCCAGACCAGAGTATGCCAGTATGGTTCTCTCATTGTAGTCCTTTTCTGATCTCTCACTTTGCTTCTTGTTTCCTCATCCTTGGTAACTGCTCCTGACCTAAGATGCCTGCTTCACAAAACTGGCAGCTCTGGTTCCTACGCTTAGCCCTGCTGCATCACGATGCTGGTTTCGTCTATCCCTTGACTGATCTGCCAATAGTCAGATCACAGCACCTGTTTCCCACCGATATTCCTGACAGTAACTGCAAAGCCAGAAAAGAGCTCACTTAAAAGTTCAGGCTCCCAGTTTTATCCTTAGTCACCCATACACATTCTTTTTTCTCCCTACTCAAGATATTCTAGGGAATGACAAAGTTCATACTAGTGTTATACAGCCATAAACATTTATCAGTTGGAGGCTGTTAAATCCACTCAGGTATTTTCCAAATAGTTTTTGACATACCTCGTTCAGAATTTGAGTTGCATTCTTCGCTCTTAACATGTCTGGAGTCTCCTCTAAAGCTGTTAGTCCTTTACCTTTGACACCTTCCTCCAGATCCTTCCTGTACTCTTTCTGCAGAAGAAAGGAAATGAAAACTGCAAAGCCAGACTATATAGAGTTCTACACTCTACAACTTTGTTGCAAAAATTAATTTTAAAAAAAAAAAAAGAAAAAGATTCCAACGCTCCAAAGGAAAAAAGAATTTTTTAAACCAACAAAGATTATGGTATAGGGTTATATAAGAACTACTGCAGCTGAATATAGTAATTCTTGTTCAAGATAAATTGCAAAGGCACACATATATACACCCCACTACGGAACAGTTAGGCTGATGAGTGTCAGAAAGGGACACGGTAAATATGAATACAGTTAACGAACAATGAAATAAATGTCCACGACAAATTAGATCACAACACAAAATATATGTAAGCATGCTTAATGTGAATGGTTAGGAAAAAGAAAGCGGTGAAGAAGAAATGCTGCTGAGAATACTTAGTGGAATTATTTAACTTGACAGAGGAAATAAGCACAGAATAACTGCTACCTCGCTTGCTATTTTGGTTGCATATTTGACATGTAATAAGGATGGTGTAATCTCCAAGCCAGTAAGGTTTCTGCCCTTAATGGACTCTTCAAAGTCCTTCTTATATTGTTTCTAATGAGAGTAAGAAGAAAAAAAGCAAACCAGCAAATATTTATTACATTATTTTTAATTACATGAAAAACTACTGGGAGGATGGAGCAGTGGTTTCGTATTAATGTCACAACAACAATCTGCTACAGTCAATGCTATGGGCACCTAAAGCAATAAATCCTGTTTCTACTAAAGCCCACGAAAAAGCTCATTACTTTCAATGGAAATATGACCTGACCCTGCCTTTTTTTTTCTTTTTCTACTTATTTGTATATGCAGAGCAAACATTCAATGGAATCACTCAAACGTAACGACTAATGGCCTTATACAACTGGTTTTCAGCATGTATAAGCCTTCATCTGTGACAGAACAAGATTATACTTCAAACAAACAGAAAAGAACTGCCTGAGGAAATAGAACGACAGGTCAGTGAAGAACACTATGACAGTAGAGACAAACAGGAAATAAATGGGTTTCTCAAAATTAGAGTTCTGAGGTGAAAAGAATAACCAGGGTACTTTCTGTGGACTATGATAACCAACACACATATTATACTTGCATTGCCAAAATTTAAGTGAAATGTATTTCATATTACTTTTCTTCTAAAGACTTGAAGACTCACTTAAGCTTCATTTACTGTTAGCTTCTTGATGAAAAACTACAGATAATATACACTTCACTGTGGCACAGGAAAGCTTCATGAATTTTAACTGTAGTATTTCATAACCGATATAAAGAAATGTGATAGAGCTATAATTTTGCAGTCCATCAGCACACACAAGATGCAAGTATAATTGCCTGTCTAAATCACTGTGAAAGCTTAACTACAAAAAATAAATTTTAAAGTTTTTTAGTCTATTAGTATTGATTTTAACTGTACCTCACTCTGCATGAGCTGAGATTCCTTTGCAGTAAGGTATGTTGGAGTTTCAAAGTCCAACATAGGTTTTCCTTTTTCCTTCTCATACTTTTCTCTGTATTTCACCTGAGAAGAAAGGAAAAAAGGTTACCCTCCTAAATAATCAAAGAACCTATTCATTGACTACTATGTGCCTACTTTGGTCAACAGATCCGTGGTAAAAAATGAATGTCTAACACTGTTTACCTTCCTGAAATCCATATTATTGACCATAAAATGTAAAATCAAAGGTCAGGCTTGCAGCAAAATGCGTGTGGCCTCAAAATTCTACTCATTTATTTCCTGTTGCAGAGAATAAGCAGCGTCAGCTCAGATATCAAGAATTTACTGATCACAAGAAGGAGGACAGGTAGCTGTACAAATCTAACTTGAAGGCACTCAGACCGCTCATGACCCTGGCTGAGTTCAGCCAGTTACATGTTAATGGATTGCCGGAGTGTTAGCAGCAGGGCTTGAAAAGATGCAGTTTAGCAACTTGCTAATTCTGTGCATAAGTGTCCAGGAAGTAAAATGTCCACAAGGATGAAGATATTCTTGCTTCAAGTTATAGTATCCAGCCTTTAGGGCATCAATTTTCAGACTGCTGCATGAGGTAATCCTGTGTCTTTGGCTGAGACAGATCCTGATCTCAAATTGGAGCAACAAGTAGCGACTTTAACTAGAAGCTGATTAACAACCATTTTCTAGTAGTCCTTTGCTACGTAACCTTTTTGCTCTTCCATGCCATGCAGCAGAACAATAACTACAACCCTTTGTGTTCTAGCAGTAATTTCTGTCTTGCTTTACAATCAATAAATACCTGGAATAGAACCTGGAATAGAGAGGATTAGAGGCCAAATCAGAGTATAAATTTCTCTGGAATACTTCACTATTTGCTGTATTCCAGAGGCAAAAAAAGGTCAGACATATTTAATAGCAGCAGTAGGTGTTGCTTTGGTTAAAGCAATTTCAGATGCAGAAAAAGAATGGCAGAGCTCTCCTTTGTATCACTTGAGGCTAGAATGGATAAAGCAGTTGAAAATATACTGTCAGCAACAGCCCTGCTTCTTTCAATTTCCAGTTTCTGTGGTTACCAGGTCCTTTTTTCTATAGACAAAATCACCCTGATAGACGCATTATAGTGTGTAAAATGATCCATATACAAAAGGCATGAGATCTACTCTAGAATGAAGAAATCATAGACATTTTACATGTATTCTAAACTTGCAACTGTGCAAATATTTCTCATTGATTTGTTCACTCAGGTGTGCAGTGTTTATAAAGCAGATAGGCAAAGAGATTGTTATATACTGGAGAATTTGCTAGGATGACTTCAGTGATGGAGACTGGTACTCAGTGAGTGGGGTTAATGAGAAACACATGACCAACTTACGTGGCTCTGTAGTTCTGATGCCTCCCTTAGATGAACCTGCTCAAGATTATCTGGCACCACATGGTAGTGACCCTTACTCTTCTCATATTGCTTCTTGTACTGGTACTGAAGGGAAGGTGTCAAAAATCATCTCAATAAAAAAAAAATCCCTCAGCAAATTTACTTCTTAGGTCCAATCAAAGCAACACTTCAATAGAACATCAAAGAGAAATTAGAAATTCAAAAAGCAAAACAAAACCAAGAAGTTTAACTGCCAGTATCAGATATCATTTCTAAAGATGTGGGTGAACAGTTATCTTTTTTTGGCCATTTTGACTGCAACAAAGATTTTTTCAAAACCAGGATTAAAAAAAGAAAAAGAAAAAAGAAAACACAGTGGATACATGAAAAGGCTGTACCAAGCAATAATGATTTTTGTGTTTTCTCAGTAAAATTATCAAGTATTTTGTTAGGCATAGCTCTGTACATCTACAACGGGGGGATGTTAAACATAAACATGAAATGAAAAAACCAGAGAAAAATAAAAATTTTAAATATAGTAAGCAGTAAAGAAAAAAGTAAAAGAAGAAGATAATAGTATTTGTTAGTGTGATGCAATCAGTTAAAATGTAATGATCAATCCACTAAAAATTATTAGAGGATTTAAAAGATTAACAGTTCTATGGCTAATAAAGATTTCGCTTCCCAGAGGACAAATGTGGCAAAGTTGCTAGTTAACTAGGAAACAGTCATTAGAAAGTAGAGGAAGAGATCACTACCAGGTGACGTCCCATGAACAATAACAGCGGGAGTAATTGTTACAGAAATAGTTAGCAGACAGCAATTCAGAATGGAATCAATAGTAACTGAAAAATCAGACGGATCCAGGATTAGTTAATGAGCTTACAGCACTGGCGAGTTGGCTTGTGCTCAGGACGTGGTTCATGATCAGCGATTCAGACATGTCTGTGACAGGCTTATGAAGTTTCTTTAAATCCGCCTTGTATTTCACCTGCAGGTAAGAAAGGACAAACAACCTCAGAAAAGGAGACTGCTAATAAAACCTGTGATGTTGAATGTATTAATACCATAAATGAGGTCTTTGTTAAAGAAATTTGAAACTTTTAATTTCCCTAGGGAAAAGCATAAGTAAACATACCTCACTAGCCATGTTGTGAGCATCTTTCATGGTCTTGTAGATTTTAGCCTCCTTTAAGTCATACTTTGGCTTTTTACCCATCTCTTTGGAAAAATTCTCCTTGTATTTCACCTAAATTAAAAAACAACCAGGTATTACAACTGTTCTCGAGTATTCACTTGTTTGGCTGCAGAAGGCGAAGAGACCCTACTTCAGTGCTGATGGCAAGCAGAAGAATGAAAATGTAGTAACTTGAAGGCATCCACTGGAATAAAGGCTATTTTAAAGATGACCTGACGTGGAAAGAAAATCTACCATCTGTATTTACAAAATACCACTTGCAATTTTTCTTTCAGTGCACAGGTTACATCTCCTCATTGTAAAAACAACAGACATAGTCAAGAGAAGTATGTTGACAAAACACAGCTAGATTCTGACCCTCAGAGATGAAGAATTTTTCACTTGACAGGAACTGTGCATAGATGAAAGACACCCTATTTCACAAAGAGACAAAAACTGACACAAATATAAAGAGTATTTAAAAGAACTTTTTACGTACTTCTTGGAGAAATATGAGCTTTAAAAACTACCTCAAGACATATGAGCACTGAAGACAGCAATCTATCAAATACTTTTATATATACTGCTATACACATACTGTGTTCTGTACAAATCAGAGATGAAGGAGGATGTTAATGATCACAAACAGAATAGTGATACAATTAATTAACAGGAATTAGATTACACAAGAGGCTTAGTAACACTTCCAGACCACATTAGCATCAGCAAGGTAAACCATGGTGATGGAAGCCCTAGTATTCCAGCAGACCCGGGCTGAAGGCACAGAATGTTGATAGGAATGAGAGTTTTGCTAATGACTTAAATGAGAGCAAGTCCTTCATCCATCATGACTTGTCCCATCCCACTGCTGCAGGTGCAGCTAAAGGCTAATTCCTCACTATTTCTTGTAAACCTACAAAAGGGATGGTTCCATTAGGAATATTTTAGGTTTATTACTTTTTTTGTGGTCTGAGATGCATAAAATTGTTTCAGAAGAGTTACTGAAGAATGCAAGAAAAACATGAAGTATTAAAGGTTAAGTTCTAGCTTATCTAAGTGGATCCCATAGTTAGTATGTATGCTCATCACCATTAGAGTGAACGTCAGTAGAAAAATCGGAGGATTTGTCATGTCTTCCCTATAGTAGTATTCTGCCTGGTCTGGAAACAAGCAAGGCAACATTTGTTTCTGCTTACCGATTCACATTTCCTTGGAGATACTTTATACTAAATAAGCCAGCAACCCCCATCCCTGGTCTAAAGAGCAAGAACTGAACAACCGTCATCAGTCTTTCTGAAAGAATGTGATCTTGTTCAGGACCAAGACAATACTTATAAAAAGCATGCAGAAAATGTAAGACCGTGGCTGATGAGGAAAAAGGGTTAACGCTTCTTCAGAAAAAACCTGATCTCCCAAGCAATATTTCTGTGAAAATTGAAATGAAGGAACTAAAACACTGAAGAACTGGTAACTAAGTTGAGGAACAGCTGACTCATGCTGGAGGTTTTTTTATGACAATTACAGAAATGTAAACAGATAATTTTATGTTAGTAAAAAAAAGAAAGACGATTGAATGCAGAATTAAATCACATCCACAACCACATTTCACATTTTGAATTCATTGTCATGTTCTTGTCCATACAGCACCATATGGTTCATGCTGCTCTTTTGCTTTGCAAAAATATTCCATCATTCAGATAAAACACACAGCGAAACAGGCAAATCCACAAGTTATATAGCTGCTGTAAGAAAACGAAGATTAACTTTTTTGACATAAAGAAATCAGTATTGGTTCTGACCTTACAAAAATTAAAATCAAGCAGAGTACACTAGAATCTGTTAAGTTTTGCAAACTATGCAACATATGATCAAGATCAGACCACCATGCCAAAGAGTTCACTTTTTTTAAGCCCAGACAAAATGTTACTGGAAGATCTATGCAAAATTAAAAGCAAGCATGCCAGACAGGCAGATGAAATCCAACTGAAAAAAGGCAAGTGGATAATCAAACTGGACATAATGCCTTAAAAAGAAGTTTATGAGAAGAAATGTCTAAGACAAAAAAAAGTTAAAGATTATGCCAATTATTCTTTGCTCCCTTACTGCCTCTACAATAGTTAATTTTCTCTCAGGACCAAAATAATCTCATCAAAGCATGTTTATAAGACGAGAGGAGAAGCGTCTAGCACTGGAGCAAAAGCAAAAGGAGGATCTCATCACTGAATGGCAATAAACATATTTCTTCTTTTTCTTGTAGTTCAATTGTTCCGTTTAAGAATCCTTGGTTCCACTGATAAGATTCTTGTATTTCCTGACAGACACAGTGGCTGACATTCAAACATGCGACAGTTACATGCAGCAGTCATGGAAAAACCATAATTTCCCTTTTTTTTCATTTGGAAATACATGTGCAAAACTGAAATGGCACAGATCTGTCTGCTGCCACTTCAAAAACTACTATGCAGCCATCATTTTTCTATTTTCCAAAGGTTTTGAGATGGCAAGAAATACAGGAAACTGAGCCCTCAAATCACTACAGGGTGATTCAGTCATACACCATGCTTCCATTATGCCATTCCAGCACAATGCAAACAGTATAGTTTAAATGAAGTAATGAAGTTTAAATAGAAGTTTGAAGTTTGAATAGTTAAAATGAAGTTCTAGTGTGAAAGTTAGGCATATGGTATGACTGTTCACTGAAAATTACCAGCACCATTGTTCGGGTTTGTCATACACACATATTTCCATTTTTTGCACAGTTTCAGGAAAACCAGCTCAAGCTTATTTGCCTGATTTTAGTTTTTTTGGGTGAAAAATGCGAGCTGTCACATTGCATGAGAGCATCGGAAACTTCCATTAAGAGCTCTGGAAGTTCCAAAACCATTATGAAGGGCAGTCTCACAAGTTTTGCTACATTCAACACAAAAAGATCCAGTGCAACTGGTGCATCATAAACCCTTTGACAGCTTGGGATTGTAAGATAATACGCAAGCAAGAGACAGATGCATAAAAATGGCATTCCCAGATGCGTCACTTAGAATTATCTTACATGGCTACTTAGCATATTAGCTTTCTTAAAGGTTCTCATCCATGGGGTATCATAAGATGCAGCTCCATGCCCTCTCATATGTCGTTTGAGGTATTCTGCCTATAATGCGCAGCAAGAAAGCAAGATCAGAAATGCAAATAATTACAGGATTAAAGCATGAAGTGGCGAGAAAGAACCAAGTTGAACTCAGGTCCTGGTGGAAAAAACTGTCAGAGAAAATAGCAAGCATGTGCTTCAGACTGATCGGAGACCATGAGCATTGTACAAAAGCAAGCAAACTTCTATTAATGTAACACATTAACTTCAAACCAGAAGATTCTTTTAAAGTCACAAAGTAGAAAGAAAGTGCCTGAAAGAAACTGAATGTCCATCTCATAAAGGATGGATTAGAAGAGTCAGGTAAAAGGCTGCTTCTTTTAAAGCCAATACCCAGAAAATCTCAAAAAAGAGAACATGGCTAACACTTCAGCCTTAGTATTTAAAAGATCTTGTCACGGCATCATTTTAATGAGATTCTATAACTCCATCACAGACATTTAGTAAGTCAGTAGAAAAGTTTATTTAACAACAAATACCTTGCATTGGGATTTAATTTTTACTTTAACAAGTTCTTTTAAAATATTCCCTTATCCCCTAATCTAGAAATAATTCCAGTTGTAATATCAGTATTACTCTAGAAATTAATATCAAGTCTCATTTATCTCACTGCTTCAAAGTTTTTCCAACTTTTTATTATTACCTGGCTAGTTAGCTTGGACACCTCCTTTGCCAGTTCAATATCTGGACGTCCCAGCATGGTTACGCCAATGCCAGCTTCTCCACGCTTTTTATATTCAATCTAACAAAGCAAAAAAACCAGTATAGTTTAGTTGTGATGACATTCCCTTTTAATTATTTTACTGACACTGTTTTTAATAGTAAAATTGCTGCTAAAGAATTATACAGAAGACTTAAAAACCACTTACATCACTAATTAACTTGGCAGCCTGAGTTGCTTTCTTAATATCTGGTCGATCTGCTATAGGTGTGTAGTGGAGCTTTGACTTGGCATCTTTCTTGTATTCAATCTAATCCGTGATGATAAACAGAGGAAAGAAAATTACTGAGGTTTGTTCAAGAGGAATATAACTAATAAGGACACAGCAATGTTACTGGGAAAGTGCATGGCTTTTTTAAAAATAATTTCACAAGGAATGGATTTGGGAATCTGTTTTTGCAAGTTGTCCACAAATGAAGAAATAAGCATACGCAATTCTGTCTGTATTTGAAGGAATGAAAAAAATTATTAGATGTGATTTGCACTAGATTACTTTAAATCCTACCATGTGATTAAGTAGAAATATGATATCCAAAGAAATCCTTTCTTTCAGCGCAATTTTACATTTGTAAATATTTGCACCTTTGTCTTTCAGAATTACACCTGAACATGCAGGGAAATCCAGAATTATGTGAACTTTTGTTTTTGCCAGCTGTCTTTGAATTTGCCTCCTCAACTACTTACTTAATGAAAAGACAAGACAAACTTACCGTACTCTGTTTTTTAGCAACTTCCATGGCATGTTTCACTTCGGGAGGCTCCAGCATGATAGAATAATTAGACTTGCCTTTCTCCTTCACAAAATTCTTTTTATAGTTTGTCTGTTAAGAGCAAAAAGGGACATGTGTAATTTTTTTAATGTCACATGGAGGTAAATGCTACTGAAACTTGGAAATAAGTTCACTGAAACTGTTAAGACAGATAAAATGCAGTCTCCTCAGTCTCAAAATGTATGGTCCCCAGCTTGTTTGTCATAAAATGCACCTTAAGATTACAAAAGCTTGCTGTTTGGAGATAATGACTTGTGTTTAAACTGTGTTCTAAGAAGAATAAAATCTGAATTAAGGGCAGCCGTTAGCATTCCAGCCCATCACTTTTCTCCGGAGTATTTCAACAGATCACCAATAAAATGTGTTTAGCTCTTTGTTAAAGTCTCATTCTGGTAGGAACTAATCTTTTCTGACTCCTTTGGCATTTTACAATGAGACTCTAAATGTGTTGCATGTATACTAAAACATGCAACAGTCTCATCAATTACAGGCAGCAGGTAATAATCTCACCAGAAATTGTTATCACAGTAGTTACTTACCTCACTGACATTCCTGGTCACCTCTTTCACATGAGCAGTGTCTCGTGTCTCTGGCAGGGTTGTGTAAGACCCGTGCGGAAGCTGCTTCTTGCTATGTTCTTTGTATTTGTTCTGAAAGCACAGAATAAAACCAGGTAAAAAACAGCAGTGCAAGCCCTGCCCCCCCCCCCCCCCCCCCCCCCCCCGCCCCCATTAGAAGGATGTACTTAAAATGAACAAGTAACTCTCCGCTGTTTTACCTCAGATACAAGAGAGCTGACAGTCTTAGCCAGGAGGATCTGAGGTGTATCTGGAACAACATGGTACGTTCCTCGAGCTTTGTTGTGCTTCTCTTTGTATTTTATCTAGCAGGAAGAAAAGATATCATTTTAAGCAATGTGTATCTTGTCTTGTGGCAACGTAAAAAGAAATTACTATAGTTGTGCCTGCTTGTTAGTGCAAGAGTTTGCAGAAAATGCCATATTTTGATGTTTTCCAAGATAAATTCATTCCAGTCTACATATTCCTACAGCTCTCACTTGGAATTTTATTAATATATGGAATATTGAATATTAATATATTGACAGTAATTTTTAAAGATACTTTGTGTTATGCACAAGTTATACCTCCAGCTTTTTTACTGTTTTCTCCAGATAATATTTTCATTTCAACAACAGGAATGCAGAGGTATACCAAAAGTCTAGTGTGTTCAGGCAATATTAACTTTGAATATTTATTTAATCCATGAGCTACGCCAGTGACATTCACAAGAGCAAATTGATTCAGATTTTGCCAATTTGCTCATGAAATAAACAAGTCAAATCAAATAATGAAGTGAGACTGAGAACAACTTCTCAAAGCTTCATTCTTAATCTAATCATATTTCCAATAAAGTAGTTTATGTAGTAAGTAAAGTTCTAGTAAAACAAAAAAAGTGAGTGCTCAAGTACTTACATCACTCGCCAAGATGGCATTATTTAAGGCCAATACTGTGTTTTTATCATCTGTGACAGAGAGTTTGCATCCCTTTAGGAATTCCCGGTCCAGTTTGTATTCATACTGCAGGAAAGAAAAAAAAAAAAAAAAAAATTAAAAATAAAAGATAAGAGAGTCTCAAATCTTCTATTTTTTTTTTTATTCTGAACATGAGAGATGTGGGGAAAGGGAGTATTCAGTTTGTTCTGATTTTCTTACATCACTCTGTTGCAGAGACGATTTGGCTGCTTGAACAAAGTCAGGCCTGTCAGCAATCCAGTGCCAATGAGCCTTGGCTGCTTCATATTTCTTCTTATAATCCAGCTGTTTATAGTGAAACAACAAAAAAAAAATAATTTAATTAGAAGTTGTGTACTTTGCAGATAACATTCATACAGATGCAAATTCTCTTTTGGTCTGTACCAATTAAAGAGAGAAGAGGTAAGAAAGTGCATGTACATGAGACTAGGGCTTTCCTCTGAATCATCTACAATCCAGTGGGAGTCCATTTACTCTAGATTTTCCACTGCTAGGTGGAGAAAGGAATATGAATGACTGAAAAGCTGTTAGGACTTTGAAGAAGGTGAGTGCTTTCAGTTCCTTGCCTATTGAAGGGGATGTTGGGCCACCAAGAATGGAAAACACAGGAGAGCTTCTCATGAAGCACGTACTTTGTCTACAAGAACATCATCACAGAGAATTTCTGGGACAGCTATGTCTCTGTCAGGAAAACAGAGGGGGACTAGAAGAACAGTAGATGTGTGACATACAAGGACCTCAGGTGACCTCAAGGACAACTTGCGAGAGTGAGCACTTTAGTATGAAATAAATTAAAATACATTTTATTCAAGCAGCATAGGAATTAGAAGCAATGCCCAAGCTCAAGAAATGTCAATGGAACTGAAAATAATTTCTCATGGTCTCCATTGCCACTCCCAGACACTATGCATAATAAAATTCAAGTATTAATAAAACTGAACTCACATTGCTGTTTAGCTTGTAAGCATGCCTTGGAGTCTTAATATGAACTGAATCTGCTATGACATTGCAGTGAGATTTATTCCTCTCATACACTTCTTTGTATTTCAGCTAAAGAAAGACAAACATAAAATATGTTTACAAAGATAATATCATCATGAAGAAGAAAAGCATCAAAATATGAAAACATACTATTAAAAAATGCTCCTGTCAAAGCAAAATCTTAACAGAAGAAAAAGAAATTGTATGAATACAACTTGGTATCAACCATCTGCCTGACAGAAGGGTCCTCTTCAGCAGCAGTTCTCTTTAAATAGAAAATGTAGTATCTATAACTCACCATGAAGCACAGACTGAAATTTAAAAAAATCTACACACGAACACTAATTCTGCCTGTTTCTAGTTTTTTGCACGTAATAGAAATGCCATAAAGAAACTTATCTTCTGATAGGCACGTTCAATGCTTTCTGAAAATTCCTTTACAGAATCTCAAATTCAGCACTCAGTTTGGAACCGAAAAAATGTACTTCCATTCACAGATCCGTTGTGAACATCTTTGTCTCTTAATGATCCACGTTAGTATCTGGATAATATTTTTTTTTTAACTCCTAGATTTACTCATTATATAGATAAACCATGTAGCATCTGAATGACTTTCACACTACTTATTCTCACAGTACTACATTGAGTTACAGAAGTGCTAGTATCCTCATTTTATTTATGGATATCGAAGGAACAATCATACAAAGGTCAGAGAGAAATCCTAGGTTAGGAAGAGGAATTAGCACCAGGACTCCCAAATCCTATGATATTATGCTATCCACTTCATCTTCCTTTCTCCCTCTTCTTTTTAGCCTTCCATTGCTCCATAATCAAAACACATTTATTTTAGATCAGAATACTTACCTTACATATTCACAATATCCATAGAAGAAATTAATAAACACAGTAAGGTATTAAGTACCTTATTCACGGCTCCACAAAAGCCAGTAGCCAATAGAGGAAGAAAACCCAGAAACAAACTCCCCAAATTCATCCCTTAATTAGACATCAGTTCCAGCTCATGGCTTTTATTACTGGTGAGGGCTGCTCTGCCCCGGCAAAAATGTTCCAAGAGCTACAGAAGAACGTTACACAAAAAAACTTCCTGAATACTTTCATACTCTATTGTGTTTTTTGAAAAAGCATTAAGTACATATGGAGTTTTACATGTAAACAAAACCAATACACTCTAACAAGAAGCTACTTTTCAATGACAGTGTTACGTATGAGCTAAAAGTATTGCATATCAAAGTTAGAAGTTAATTAGGTGTCTTTTTGATACCACAGACAAGGATAATTTACTTACATCGCTTATTCTGTCCTTGACCTTGCGCACATGCAATAACATAGGTGTATCATGGATTGTAGTATAGCCTTTAGGCTTCGCCTTGTTATATTCCAATTTGTAAATAATCTGAAGATAAAAATTACAGGTTATATTATTTCTTGACGTTATTGGTGTCAATTGAAAAAAGTCAAGATGAGAAACAGTGTGTAATGGACTACTGAAAACGCCATATTCTTAATTATCACACTTCAAAGGTCAGAATTCCGAGAAGGAGGTATGCTTCAAAGGGACTGACCACACTTACATCACTAATCTGTTTGTTGACTTTTGTAGTCCTTAAGTGTTCTGGAGTATCCACAACAGTGGTATACTTGTCTTTCTTCTTTTCATAGTCCTTTTTGTATTCAACCTGGTGATTGGGAAAGAGCGTATGTTAACCACACAAACCAAGACAAAACATCTTCAGCAGATATGTTTATATTCACACACAAAATTGCAAAATTCTTCCATGAAGGAAGGATGAAAGCCAATGAAAGTTGAACATGCCCAATGAACTAAACTTTGCAAACCCCTTATTTGCCTAAGAGGCTGCCTATCTATCTGTGTGATTAATTTTACATTTATTTCACTGAGTGTAAAAGCTTCATTTCTATCCTAAATCTCCAAGATTGAGGGAAAAAAGCAATCTTGGCAGATTAGTGACTTTCAAAATTTGCAACTGGACAATATCTCATTTTTAAACAGTCATCAAATGAAGAGAAACGTAAAACATCTTACACAGTAGATGATAAAAATGCCCACTGAATATATCATAATGCCAGGCTATTTTAAAGGCTTTGATAGCAGAATTTGTATCTTGATAATTTCTTTCTTAAAGATCATCTTGCCCTACTCAGGACTCTAAACCTGTTTTCACAGAATTCAGTGAGAACAGACTGTACGCCAAGAATGATAATTCATTGTAGACAGCCT
This sequence comes from Pelecanus crispus, assembly GCF_030463565.1. Taxonomy (NCBI): domain Eukaryota; kingdom Metazoa; phylum Chordata; class Aves; order Pelecaniformes; family Pelecanidae; genus Pelecanus; species Pelecanus crispus. The sequence goes on along the minus strand of NC_134647.1, from coordinate 2,559,642 downwards.
GAGGGCAGGTGGAAGACATTAGAACACATTTTTTAAAAAGAACTTTCATGCTCTATCTTGCATCAGAAAATAAAACCATGCTTTTGAAACAGGACTATGACAGACAAAATATAAAAAATTTTATACAAACAACAAATCATAACATGAAGTCAACTCAGATGAACATGCAGGTCAGGCAGAGTGCTTTTTTTTTTTCTTCAAGCATACTCAAACATACCTGCAAGGCGTTTTTAATGAGATAATAGAAATCCATGGATAAATTGAGCAAAAATGTCCTGTATAGACCTTCAGTACCTTATCACTGAAGAATTTTAGCAACTGTGCTAATAGTAACAAAGAAGAACACCCCCCTCCCTCTCATGAAATTGTTTTCTACTGTTGCATTTCCAGTTTATAATTTAAATGTTACATGCCGGTTTCACCTGGCCCAGTCAGGAATAATTTTTACCATTGGAAAGAGTAAGGTCACTGCTAGCAGCTGTGATTTCAGAGCAGAAATAAATATGTATCAGTTATTTAATAAGCCACATTTTCATCCAACTGGTACAACCAAAATATATATGCTGTCATCCAGATTAAATGAAGGTAGAGTATGGAAAAATTAATTCTTCACAATAATATCAGTCATTACAGGCTTTCTTTTACATCATCAGAAATAAAAATATGCTAGGCTCTTTGTTCTGTATGAACAAATAGGCGAATCATACTCACTTTCTACCTTCTGATTCTTATTAGAACTGGCAAAAGGAGAGTTCTTTTTAATAAACTCTATTTTGTGACTGCATGAGGACTGCTTTCCTAGCCTTGCTTAAAAGCATTAGGTAGAGAAAGAAATTGATGTAAACATGATTTACTACAGACCCGTCCACCTACACCATTTCTAAGAGCACTCAGAAGTGAACCATGACACTGTTCTGTATCAAGGCACAGTCTGACACCATTCTCAGGCAGAGTGGTAGATAAATATTGCAATCTACTCACCAAATTACTTCATCATGTTCATACTGAATTAAGGGACTTATGAGGGGTGGTCAGTCCAAGAAATGGTGGCAGAATGAGAATTTGGTTAGGAAAGTATCAGGAACAGCTATCATACAATATTTTAAATATATGGAAAATTGCTCTTTATGTAAGTATGTGAAACATTATATAGAAGTATATATAACAATTATTTATAATGAAAGGAGAAAATGGAGGCAAGATCAGCCTGAGCTGAGTGAAGTCCAAGTTGGAATAAATATTGTTTCAGATATTCTGTTTTCAAACATATTTTATCATAGCCAGCAGTAATCACATCGACAAAACTCTGGAGTCTGATATCTGTAGAAATTTAGAGAACTCCCAAGCATTAAATATTAGAAGTCCAAGCAGCTAATTTGTATATATATATTTGTGTATATAATGTCTCCTACAGCAGCAGTTCTTCATATTACCTGGCTCCATAAGTATGTGTTGTAGAGTGCTGTCAGCATATCTGGCCTCAGAATTTCATTACATCCATGCTGCAGGAGCATCTTGGCAAAGGATTTATATTTTTTCTGTTCATGCAAATAGCAACGAAGCACAAAAGAGACTTGTGAACACCATAAACAACAACACAGCTCTAGATCCCAGACACTTGGAAAGTGGAGAGATTTAGGCAAGGTACTGTATGTATTCATTCAGATGTGCATACAACTTACATCTATATAATTAAGAATGTCAAGAGTATACAGTAAAAGATTTGCATACTATCCCATTAAGAAAATTGCAAAAATATTTTTTGGGATATAAGAGTAAATTATAGATTAAGGTGAGGGCACTCAAAAGCCAAATATGTCACTGTTGCTTGAGTAATGAGTAAGAAGATAATGTTTGTAAAGGTCATTAAAAGAGAGGTAATAAAAAATAAATGCATGATACAACATGCATTTTTTTAAAACCTCTCCAATGACTTCAGGAGACGTTATCTTTCTGATGGAAGTACATACAGTAGAGATTAGCTCACTCAAAAAGTAATAATTCTTTTTGGGCGGCAAAACAAAGACTGTCTGATGAACTGAACTAAAACATCACAACATCACAGGTGAAACCTGTGCCACTGCTAGCTCTAGACATTTCACGCAGACAGAGTAGCTGTGAGTGAACCAGGCACTTTCTGGCAGCACCGGCTAGTGCTCCTACAGTACCTGACTGCTCAGTGTAGTCCCCCACTTGGCCAGGAGGTTCCTAGGATCATCCACAATAACGCTGTACCTATCTTTGAGCTTCTCATAGGCAGCTTTATATAATTTCTGCTCAGAATAGCATAATACAGTGTAACAAATTAAAAGAGAGTGAAGACACAAAGAGATCACAGTTCTAACCATTGAAACCTCTTTACATGGACTATTTAAAGGTTGGGATTCAAGTTCACATCCAAAAGAGAAAAATACATTAAAAAAAACAAACAGAGAGAAAATATTTCCAAATAGTATACACATTTCTAAATTCCCACTGGAAGGCTTAATCTACGATTTAAGGATGCCTATATTCCATCCCTGCCAATCTTCAACAAGCCATTTTATGACTTACTTTCTTCATGAAAAATAACTGCAGAAGCAGCCCTGTATGGAACTAGATTCTTGAGTACAAAGAGAACAAAATGAGATGCAAGGGTGAAAATACAATGTTATATTATCATCAGACATTTTGTAAGCAAATACTATAATCCCTCATCACAAAATACATCACTTACATAACAGAAGACCTTTAGGCAAGTTCATTTCAATGTATGGAGCCCCTGTTGCTAAAATTTTACTCATGTATGTGTCTCATATTAAATTTTTCCTTATTTGCTCTACCAAACAATGAGAAGACTGAATACTAAACAGTTTTTCTTACCTAGAACAGATAATACCGTAATACATTTACTGACAGGTAAACAATTTAACATAATGTCTGGTGAAAAAGGATAAAACACCAAGATGTAAGAGTCTAAATATATACTGCTTTAACGAAAAGCATCAGTCTGGTGTGGTATGCCAACTCCAAGCTGATGAGAATTCACCTAGAACACAGTGCTTTTCAAGGGGCTTCGCCCTGTGCGTGTACAGCCCTACTCCTAGAAACTCCATTGGTGATTTTAATCTTAAACCCAGGGGCATTCATTAACCCCCCCTTTGCTACTATGTTGTGTTTATTGTTTCTTTAGCATTACAGGAGAAAAAGTAAGTAGCAGAGTGGAAGAATTCAAGGCAAAATATCTGAAATGAAACAGAGCTATGGTAACTTCAGACATGATACTATCTTCCTAACACTCATGAAGTTTTTTTTCAATGTTTCAGGAAAGCGATTGCGATTTTCTCTATACCTTTTTCACATGACAATCAACAATCAGTGTTACTAAGCCAGCAGCATTATTTAAGTTAGCATTTGTTTACCAGTCAGCAAAGGAGAAGTTTCTTTGCAATGGCAAAGTAATGGAACAGGGGTCAGGATTTCACTTTTTAGGTACTGTAAACCTGCCCTGTCCTAATAGACAGACAGTAAGAACAAGCTTGTCTTTCATTATTTTAGTCTGACCTTAAGACATCTTTAAGCCTGAATATATATTGATTTATTTACAATTTCATAAGGAAGATCAACCTTCAACTCGGTATTAACATACACACACTTACTGCTTCAGTATGAGATGCTACAGAAATCTTTAACACTTACCGCATCCATCAACTGAGTTGCATGTTTAAAATGCTTGTTAATTGGAGAGTCAGCTACATAGTTAAAAAGAGACTTAGTCTTCTCAAATATCTCCTTGTACTTACACTGCAGGAAAAAAAAAAAACCCACAAAAAACCATTCCAATGTTAATCCAAAGAAGGGTAAGGCAAAGAACACACACGATTTCAGAAAGAATCTGCAGCAAAACCATGCTATAATTATTGCATATGTGTGTTTAACATACCTACAAACAAAAAATAGTTGTAAATGTAGTAGTTTGCAGGATGGAACTATCATATCAAGAAAGCAATGGAAATTTCAGATGTTCATAATTTAAAAGCTTAGACTTAGAAAAATTACTATGGAGCTGATAGCTTTGCAAGGAACAGAGGGGATAAGTAAAAGATCACTTTGCCTCTGTTTTCTTTTATAGTAAGAACTGAAATTTTAGATGTTATATATTAAGCCCTACCATGAATTATTCATATTAATGTCTAGGTCAGAATTGGATTCTCCTGTGAAAAATTTATCTACAATATAAGCAAACATCAAAAAAACATTTAGCAAAAATTCAGACTGTTTTACTTACCCCACTGTAGAGCACCTTATTCTTTTCTGCCAGAGCAAAACTTGGAGTATCCCATGCATAACAGCCAATGCCTCTGAGCCATGATAAGTCTTCCTTGTACTTAATCTTTAGAAAAAGAAGTAAAAGGATTCGGTTTTAAGCGGCACCAAGTGGTAGCTGATCAATGCTGAAATGGCACCTCAACACAAGGTGTAGCAGAGCTACGTCCATTATTACTCCATTAAAAAATAAGTTACATTTACTCATACTTTTCTGATGGACTCAGATTATTCACATACCTAATCTATCATTAGCTATTGGAGTTCCTGTGTGAATCACAAAACGTTGATTCTTGTACAATTAAGGGGTTGTTGTACATGTACAGATATGTACAATTAAAGGTTGTTTTAGGGTTAACAAACAAATCTAAGCAAATGCAACTGAAATGAATTAAGACTGTTCTGTTAATTTCAAAAGGAGATGGGCTGCAATCTTAGCCATCTGATTTGCTCTGTCATTTCACAGATCTGCCAGGTGAAAGTGTAAATCACTAAAAATTTCAGCTGCCTTTCCTTTCTCAAGAAATAAGACTTGGTTTTCATTTTGGAAACCTACTTATAACTTTCAACTTCTTACATCCGGGAACTATTTGAACTCACATCACTAACAGCATCCGTGACTGCACGATGATGGGAATGCTCCGGACGGTCTGGGATCGATCTCCAGATTCCTAACTGGCTCATATAATTTTCCTTATATTTCACCTACAACAAAAATTGGAGAATGAAGTAAACCACTTTGAGAACAGAACACTCTAGATCATGCAGTTGCAAGACCTTCCTTTTTCTGAAACATCAGAACTAAAACAGTGGAAATGAGATGAACTTGCATTCACCCTTGTAACCTCAAAGGCAATCAAGTGTATAATATTCCAGAGAAGGAAAGAAGTTAAAATTAATAGTGCTGATCATATTTTTCTAATTATTTGACACACATAAGTAGAACGATAGCAAAAATGGCATATTCTAGGTTATTAGATGACAAACACTAACTAGGAATGAAAATGTTGTATACATACACTGCTAATATCATCGGTGACCTTTCGGTGATAGACAATATTCAAAGCATCTTTCACTGTGTGGTATTTGCCCTTAGTATTCTCAAAGGTTTCTTTGTAGCGCAACTGGTAAGAAAAATAACATATAAAAGAATATATTATATCTATCTGTCAGGAATTGTTTTAGTTAAATTTCCTACCTCTTAGGAATGACATCCAGGGATATGTTGCTGTCCAACACCCTAACATAAGCCCTGAGGAATTTTAAAAAGCTGCAGCTGCCTACAATCAATTGCAATTTGACTGAGTCTTATGGTGAAAATTAGAGAGAAAAGGAGCCGGTACGTCTAAAGCAACATTTCATCCTATTCACTTTCATACGGAAGACTGAGGAAAAAACATCCATGTATCACAGGACTACTCTCTAGAACAGCGGAAGTGCCACTTTTGGCATAAAAAAACTACTTATCCCTTCTTCCATGTCCTGATCTAGAAGAAAGCAGGAAGATCATTTCAGTCTTTGGAGGAAGACTTTCTCAGAGGAGAAGTTCAGATGTGCAAAAGAACTGGGATGCTCCTTTGCAGTGTTTAAAAAAATCATTCTTAAGAGAGCAGTAAGACTAATCACTAGAACAAAACACCAGACCAGCACATATCCTTTCAGGATACAACGTGCAATCTGAAATATATAGCAAAGATCTCATGAATGAGTAGAGTACTCTTAGCCATTGCCTTAAATCACAAACCACTATTCCACGCTTGAAGGAAAAATCAATTTCACCTTAATAACCTTATGTGCAGCGGCTCAGATAATTTTTCTCTCTAATCTACTTCTAAATTAAAAAATGAACACATTCTCAGTGACATGCAAGTTTACTTCTAACACAAAACTGAGATGAAAATATCTGATAAAAGGTATTCTATCCTGGCTCCAGCATCAATCATTTCACTCCAGTCTGCACTATTTGGAGACTTCACATGTAAGCACATTACTTTAAATCTATTTTTCCTTTGTTGTAAGACCACGCTTCAGTGCAATGGAAAATTAAAATGAATTATAACAAATGAAAAAAAAGCATTACAGTGACATCAACTAAAATAATCTCCGTAATATCAAATGGAAATGTACATGCAAATGGGGTGACCTAGGTTATGACCCATACTGAGATATTCTATGCTTTGCATACTTGTTCCCCATTGATCCTTTTTCTGTCCTTTTCATAAAGAAACCAAGAAAAAGCAGCAGTGAAAGTGTTCATGGACTACATACATCACTGGCATTCAGGTATGCTCTCTTGGCTCTGATCAAGACTGGTGTGTCAGGGACAGGCGTGTATTTGTCCTTCATCTTCTCATACTGGATTTTGTACTTTTTCTGAGAGAGACAGCAAAAGGGAAAAGTTATGTCTTTAATCTTAGAAGCATTTGCCAATCTGATATTATGTTAATGCCCGGGGTGCTACACTGAGTGCATAAAGTCATTCTTGCAAAGCGCTTCTGTCAAAACTTTGGGCAACAAGCTCAGCTGTTCAGCTCTTTCTAGGTCTTCCTGGTCTTGCAGCCAGTGTACCTCAGATTCTGCAAACAAGCACTTAGAAACAGGTATCTTATAAAATACTAAAAGATATTTTAAAAGTGTACTCTTTTACCACAATTTATAAAGGAAATGTGGAACTTAAGCATGACACAGAAAACTAAATGAAGGGTAAACACATTTGAGCCTTGAAACTATCACTAAAATTAGAAATAAAACTTCTAAACAGTTCAGCATAGTGGTACCAAACAAACAAACAAACAAAAATTCTTACCTCACTGACCATGTCCTTTACATTCCTAGCATGTGTAAAGGCTGGAGTCTGACCACCAGCATGATGATGGGGTCTCTCTTTTGTGGCAAGTTCCACGTACAAGTACTGCAGCAAGAAGAAAAGAATCAAAAAATATACATTTCAAGTAAGTTTTATTTTCTCTCTCTGAAAAATGTCTGTAAATTCACAATGTAGCCATAACCACACAATTTACCCCAGGAAAAAATAATGTGCCCTTTTCTCTTCCATACTATATCATTTCATCTATGTCAGTACTCTTGATATTCTGTAACTGCCAGTAACATGCTCACAAACCAAGAAGTCAAATGCATGGGACATTAATGACCTCTCTGCCCTAGATTCAGAGCTAGCTTTAGATAAAAGCACCCATAAGGTCTGTTTTTCTCTGGTGAGTATCTTCATTTTGTTCTGCAAATTTAAAAATTCCACAAAATTTGTAGCTAGTAACTCAGATAATGAACTACTATATGAATAAAGAAATTATGATGAATAAAGGTAAATGGATAAAAATATTTATCCTTCTGATGAAGCCAGAGTTTCAGAGAATTTGAACAGAACTGTACCGGGGTTCAATGCTCTATTTCAGATGGACAAAGCTGAACGTGTCCATTAGAGAGACATGGTCAACACAAAAATTCATAGCCACTTAAAAATGAGCAACAGTCATTTTAAACGTCCTCTCTAGGAATTCTACATTGCTTTGAAATGGCCTGGGAAGATTTTGCTGTACTTTAAGAGTATATTAAGAGGGTCCCCTGACTGGTTTTTTATCAGTACAATTTTTTCACCTGGCTCTGTATTTTTTGTCCTTGCTTGGCTCTCAGGAAGTCAGGTGTATCAAGGATGGAAGTGTATTTTGTCTTCAGCTCCTTGCCTGCAGCTCTGTAAACCAGCTGGAAAAAGACAGGTCCATGAATTATTTCTTCTGTTACATATGTTCATTTAGCAGCTGAACAATCACAGCTTTGCTTTTTAACATCTCATGTATTTCAGAAAAAACAGTGAGAGCGTCTGAGCTTAATTATAGCTAACAAAGATGTGCAAAAATAATATAGAACTTACTTCACTCAAATGGGTTTTCAGTTCCTGCACTGTTCTGTACCCAGGAGTATCCAACACTACATTGTATTTAGCCCACATCTTCTTTGCGGTATCAGTGTATATATAATTAGACTGGAAAAAGAAAAGCAGTGTTACTTAGGAAGCTTTTATTATTCTTGGTAGTAAAGAAAATTTTACACCGTAACCTAACAGTGCTTCAAAACAGCTAACTAGCTGCATGGCAAGAAATTCTGTCATAAGTCTTTACTCATTTTCATGTACTTAACTTCCTGGAAGTACATAGCATGCATGTAAATAAATCAAATGTTGTTACACATGGTTGTCAGAAGAAAAATCTTACCCAAAGCTTACGCAGGTGACGAGCACGGACCATATCAGGAGTATCATACAGGAAGCAACCCAAGCCCTTCAACCACTTCAGATCCTCTTTGTATTTATTCTATGAGGCAATTAGAAAAAGAAGAATCAACAATTAACTTCTGGGATAATTTCATTAATCAGTCCCAAAACACAGTGACAAAGCGTTTATCTATTACAGAACAGAATGCAAATAATAGAAGCCAAATTCCACTTTCAGTGTAGAAGTATTAGACCTGTTGTATTCAAATACCAGGTAGCTTAACAGAAGTTCCTTACATCGCTTGTGATATCCCCAACGTAGCGGCAGTGCAACACCTGAGGAGTGTATGGCAAGGAAATCAAGTGTCCCTGCATGTTAAAGAAATCCGACTTGTAGATCAGCTGAAAGACAAAGAAAAACCAGCATTTCACGTGTTTGATCATGCTGAATATTCTAAATCTCTTCTGTTTGTTATGTTAGAAAGTCACATACATCACTGACAGCTTCCTGTGTTGCTCTGACTTGACGGATTTGTGGTGTGTCTGGAGTGGTATGAATCTTGTCCTTGTACTTGTGGTATGTTGCCCGATACAACCTCTGTATCAAAGGAGACAGCATTCTACATGTTAAAAACTTAAAATGGCAAGCAGTTTGGCAGAGTGTAAGTACTTCACTTTTAAGGGCAGGTTTTTTGCTAGGTATTGCATAACTACCAGAGGAAAGGGAGCAAACATACTATTTTCTAACCAGGCAAAGATTTTCCACAACTGTTTTTGATAGCAGCATCTCTACTACATGGAGAACCTGAGACTCTAATCCTATAAACATGTAAATATGTATGTTTAATTTTCATCCTATTAAAGCCAATGGTCAAAGAAGTGAGTACATATGTATAAAACCTAAAACTATCGAGACCCAATGTCAACAGACACAATAATTTCTATGCAACTTTAACCAAATAGCAGCAGATCAGTTAATAAAATTAGGCTGCAATTGATTTTATATTATGGTAATGGTTATACAGGATTACAGAAAGTTAGAGTTATCAAGAACCTTAAAAAGCCATACAGCCCAACTCCAAGCCTGGATCAATGATCCCTTCCCATTCTTCATGGATATTTGTCTAAACTGCTCTTAAAAGCCTCAAAGAACAGGGATCCTACAACCTTCCTAGTCACCGTACTCTCATCATTCATATTTTGGGCACTACAAATACAATTGAAAGCAAATACATATATTTACTGTACCTCATTAATGACTTGATTCACTTTCTTCACATTTTCAAACCCAACATCTTTAGGTCCCAGAGTATAGCCTTTAGCTTTCATGTGTTCATAGGCTTCTTTATATTTCAGCTATAAAGTGGAAAAAGGAACAAAAACATACAGAAACTAAATTTGATTGATTCTACTTACACTGCAGTCCTGACAGTAATTTATGCAGTATAAAGACCAAGATTTTGAGATAAACAAGTGACATGTAGCTATATCAGAGTTAAATACACTATATCAGAGTTAAATACACTACACATCATTATTATTTTTACCTCTATCATGTGGCCCGAGATTAATAATGTTTTACATTTCTCTTGCATCTAATAAGGTATTCACATCTGCCTGAGGAAATATATTATATTTTGATAGTAATTGCTTGAGATAGTTAACGGGGTTTGGTAACATTTAAATTTTGTTAAGACAAACATTATCAATGTTGGGGCTTCAGTGCACTGAGGTTTAATTGCCCTGACCAGCCGCACCTGGGATGTCAGGCCTCGCCTGAGCTATGCTGTAAGCGCATCTGTCTTCAGCCCTGCCTCTGTCCCCAGTTCCTGGCTGGACATCGTCCTGTGTTATCAGTAACTCGTCTCTAGCCCTGTCTCCTGGATTCACCTTGGACCTGTGTGGTAGGTGGCTTGTCTCCAATCTCTGCTCCGTTTCCCGCAGCTCCTGACTGCATCCCCCTGGACAGACCTTGGCCCCGGTTCCTCACCTTGTCTGGGACTGTTGACGCAACCTGTTATCAGCACCCTGCTCTGCCCACCCCATTCAGGTGCAGTGGGACTTCACCCTGGGTGATGAGGTCACTGCTTGTTTCATGGTCACCCTCAGTTCCTGGCTCAGGCACCCACATGGAACTACCAACTCTTGTTGCTCTCTGACAAGCAATCTCGTAGCTGAGAAATAACCGTCTCAAACCATTGTGTGCTCATACAGGATGGGCATCAAATATTCCCTTGCTGAGAAGGACTTGGTACATTACTTACATCACTGCCAATGTACTGGACATTTTTAGCATGCTGAAAGCTGGGGGTATCTGTGGGAAGGCTGTATCCAGTAGGCAGAGCTTTCACACCAGCCCAGCGATACAGATTCTGCAAAAGAAGAGAGAGAGAGTTTGTGCAACTGTGTGTAATATTCATTACTATTCATTAGCTGCATAGGAAATCTCTTAATCGCAACTGGCAAAAGATTTCGCCCATGTCTGCATTATAATGCATACTTGTAGTTTAAATGAGGACATTTTCCCACTTTCATTTTAGAGCAGTGAAATCTAGCTTCTTTACCTGAAAAGCTAAAGACAGACATTAACTTTTAAAGAATTTGCTTTAAAAACAGAAACTCTGTGGACCCAGAAGTTTTATACTTACTTCACTCTGTATTTTGTTTGCATGATATGCCCTCTCCAAATCTACTGTTTTATCAGTAGGAATCACTTTGCCTTTAACATTGTGCATATATGCACCACGATAGACAGCCTGAGAAAAAGAAAAAGTAATTAGAGGAGAGTCATAATTGTGATGCTCACTCACAGTATGTATTGTTTGCATATATACGGGAATTTCTCCTAGAACACTGGATGAAAGTTTTCTGGATTCAGGCAATTGATGATTTCAGTCATTGTGTTCTCATATATGCTTAATAAATGCATAGGCAATGAGTTGTAGAAAATCAGCAATGATTAAATGATTAAAATGAAAGGATTACAAAAATATTAAAAGTCGCATTTCTAGAACTTGTGAGGTAATGGCATATATAGTATCAGGGGTGAAAGGTGATACAACACTTACTTCACTTAAATTCAAGCCACTGAGGACATTCTGGACATAGACAGGAGTGTCCATGACCACAGTGTAGTCATTCTTCATTTTTTCTGCCTTAGATTTGTACTTAATCTGCAGAAAGAAATTCAAGAGCTCTAATTAGTAAGGCTAGTCATTGTTAATTGACTTTATTATATTATTATATTTGCTGTATTTACTATTTATTTTATTACTGAACTATTCTATTAGTGAATCAGCATTTAAACAGAAAGTGTATTGAATTTATGGCTGAATAAATGAACGTGGCACCTTACTAGATAAGAACAGGTGATAAGTTTTATCAACAAATATTAGGAAATGTCAATACTCGTTCATAGAATAGGCATATGTACATTATGATAAATATCCACATGCTTCTGATGCAGAACTTATGAAGGGACATACATTCTCAAAAACCAGAATGGTTATTCTCCCATTTTAATAGCTTAATCCCAAACTAAGGGTGTGTCATAAGATCTTGAGAGGAGAAAAACAAATCATAAAATCAAGATCAAAATACTTTTTTTAAAATATGAATTCTCCATCATTTCTGCTTTACTTCACAGGTTCTGAATGAAGAATTACTGTTTTAAGCTCTTTTCTGAGAAGACAAGTATTTAAACATATGCTTAATGCTTTCCTGAATGGGATGTAACCTGACAATATCTAGTTCTAGAGCCGCAAAGTTTAAATAACGATATATGGTTATTTAATGAATACTTCAGTAGAGAAGGACATATAACATTTTCCAGATTGTATCTGGAGTAGAATAAAGCTACTCCATCCTTTTAATACAATGGAGTGAAAAAAACTAAGAAGCAAAACCAGTGCATCCACTCACATCACTGCGAAGATCGTAGGCATGTTTGGCATGGAGAATTTCAGGAGTGTCCCAAACAAAGCAGCCAATGCCTTTCAGCCAGTTAAGATCATCCTTGTATACCACCTAAGGTATCAGAGCAAAGAAGCAATCTGTAAGACTTCCACACTAGGATCTAATCCCATATTGCTAAATCAGTCTGAAGCACAACTGTCAAACGATGGCAAGGAAGGTTTCCAGTATTTTGACTTTTTTTTTGGTTTGAGAAAACCAAAACAATTCCTTTTGGAATTTAAATAATTTTTCTTCATTGCTTCAGTGTGACCAATAAATAAAAAACCCCAATGATATTTAAAAGAACTACTCGCATATCCTACTGGGCAATGGTTTAGTGATAGGCAGATCGCTGGCCTACTCCTGGGCTGGCCTATGCAAGGCAAATGCGTAGAAGCTTCGCACCACCAGGATTTCCTCAAACTTCCAAAGTTTCCACACCTTATGCAACCGAATAATAAAGGACAATTCACAGACAGGGATGGCTGAACTGGTAGAACAGTAATGTTAGGACCCAATGCCTACACTGATAACACTGAATTTATGCACACTAAACCACATCTTAACTACGCACTCATTGCCAAGTGTCATGAAAATATGATGCAGATGCTGTTCAGCAGTGCATAATACAACAGATTCAAGTGGCAACTTCAGAGCACTCCAACCAAGTTTTTGCTAAATCATTTCCTCTAACAGAGCATAAATGCAAGAATCTTTTTAAAAAGTGAGCCACAAACACATGATTTGTGAACTTACATCACTGAGTTGATCAGTTACTTTTCGAACATGGGCATTGATTTGAAGATCTGGTAGACACATCCATTCGTGGAGATGAGTGCGGTAATCAATTTCACTGATTTTCTTCTGCGCATCCTTAGCAGAAATTATGTCTACCATGTCTGGAATAATGTGGACTTTGGCTTTATTCTTTTCATAGACTTCCTTGTACAGACGCTGCAGAGTTAAAGCAGTACATTAATAATGCTGACAAACAGACCGAAGCATTAACTGTTGATAAATTTGAAGCAAAATTATTGATATTTTCATGGAATGTTAGCGGGAGAGGAATCACTTTGGCTATAGCTAATATTTACATCTTGCCTGCTCTAAAAATAACTTGCAGAACCTTAACAAGGGTGATAAAATATGATATGTTAAATTTTTATTGTACTCACATGTTAAAAGGAGGTAGACTATGTAGCGTTCCATTTTATACATAAACATATTACACTAAAGGTTTAGCCGTGCAGGCAATTTAGCAGTTGAGTCACAAGCTTGAAAAGACATTTGTAGGTGTATTATAGAATTTAGCAAACGTTGAACACTGCCAAATTCATGTAGAAATGTGATATCTGAATGAATGCATGCGTATTCTTTGAGTAGCCTCTTCTGAGGTATGTATGGTTTTATCAGGAAAACACGTATCAGAAAACAACACTTACATCAATATTAAGCTTTCCAACTCTAAGGCACCTTGCTGTATTGGGATCATCCTCAACACCTCTGGGTAGAGTGTACAGTGCTTTAAACTTGTCATATTCTTCTCGGTATTTCACCTAAGCAGATGCAAAGAAAGGCAACTAATAACTGACTCCAATGAGTCAACTGTATTTTTGGAACAAAATTCAACAGTAAGCAAAATATTTAGTTGAATCCAACAAGCAGAGAAAGCCTTTAAAGCAGGATCTTGTTTTCTATTTTATTTTAAATGGCAAAGAAAGCACATCATAACTATCATGTTGTAAAAATAACAACAGCTGACTAGAAGACTTTAAATATAAACAGTTGTATAAGCTATTTATTTATTGTTCCAGCTCTTTCATTTAAAGATATCCATGAAGAGAGTGATCTCTCATAAGCCTCAGTTCATTAGAACACAAGATTATGTTCTTCTATACTCAGTAAAGCATCATTTAAAGACATTTGGTGTTTTTCTGACCTGGATGCTTATGCAATTTAGACTTTAAAAAAACCTAACCAGACATTTTCAAGAAACACTTTCTATTGCTATAAAATGTGACCTTTTTTCCATGAAAAGAAGCAGGAAAGGACTATCTGTTATCCAAATGATTATCACAGAAAAATGATTAACTACAGATACATATTATATCTAAATTAAAAACAGATGCTAATTTAACACCCCGCCTTTTTATACCTATAGTATATGCAAGGTATGAAGGACTTTGTTGCTAGAATTGATGATATGATTAAAAAAAACCCCTACTTTATTCACTTACAATACTAGCATTATGCTTCAGTTCTTTTGCACGTGCTAGGGATACAGCATCAGAGGGCATCATATAGCCAGTAGCTTTCACTTTTTCCCAGGCTTTCTTGTAGAGATTCTATGGGGAAACAGAAAGTCTCTGTGAGTGGAAAAATTCTCCTCCTGAGTAATAACCAATGACCAATGGAAATCAAAAGCCCTTCTGTTTTTATTTATACGCTGTAACTATTACTTAATATCAAGAGGCTGTATACTAGTTTAATCTTGACAGTGCACATAGAGGGGGACAAAAATGCTTCTAACTATTCACGCCCATTCTCGTACAAGGTCTTAATTTTGTTCAGGTGCAATTTTCTTCAGGGAATCCATTTATTAATGCATGCATTTTGACAAGACTAGAACTACAGTTAGAAAATACGCCGTCTGCCTGGAATACAGCTTCTTCCCCATGCTCAAGCAACGCAGAGGGCTGTCACTGGCTTTGATAAGCTCCACATCTGGACGCTTATCTTCAAACAGAGTGAACAAACAAAATAAAACAAAAATCCTACTTAATACCACCTTAAGAGAAAAAACAAACAAACAAACAAAAGTATAGAAACACTCACATTGCTAAAGAGATGTTTCAAATTTTGAACTCTTTCAGAATCCACTGTTTCAGTCACAGTTGTATACTTGTCCTTAGTTTTGTGGTAATCTTGCTTGTATTTCACCTGTAAGATGAAAGACGTATTTAGTTAACTTGTTTGAATTCTCAGAAGGAGCATGGGAAAAAGCCTGAGTAGAAAAAGTGGGGAGACTCACATCACTAGCATTTATACGACTCTGCACTGCAGTCACGTAGAGAGGTGTATCAGTTACAACACCAAAGTTCTGCAAATTCTCTTTTCCTGCAGCTGTATATTTTATCTAAGGAAAGAAAACAAAACCAAACAAAACATTAATGCTGAAAATGACCAGGAAATTCCCTGCCAGCTTCCTTTAAAATCAGTTCTGGACAACTGAGGCCCAGGGTTACAGCCCAGTTAAGACCAACTTTAAAAGTGACAGGCCATACGTAAGAAATACTTAATATATAGCCAGTACGAACTAAGGAATAATGAAAATTGCACAACACTATAGAGCATCTAGTAGGCTAAGAGTACAATCAGCAAGGCAAGAGACACTATTTTCCCAACATAAATGCCTCATTGAGGTATCTTGTGCACAGGGTGGCATACAGAAAGACTGTGTTATCTTCTTACTCTTAAAAACCACAATCTTGCTGTCCTTCCTTTCTCCTAGGTTTTCTGCGCTTTCAATAACTCAAGTGATCATGTTTCTACAGACAAAACTGGAAGAGTGTATTATAATAGTTCGAACAAAATATTTCTGATGTAATGGGAATTACTTCATTCTGCTCTGGACTAGGACAGGTGTCAGTCCCAGTGAATCATAAATAGGAGGAAAAAATCTTACAGATATTTACGTATTTGAGGAAAACATGCTTACCTGGCTCTGGAGGTCATAGGATTTTTTAGCATGCAGGATTTGTGGAGTATCCCAGACATAACATCCAAGTCCCTTCAGCCAATTTAGGTCATCTTTATACACCACCTATATGGAAGAAAACAGACTATTAAGTTCGGAAGAAATTTGCCTTCTGTTTGAAGGAAGTAGTATTTGTTTCTTCTCTATATTCAGTATCTTCCATTTTGTGCAAACGCAATGCAGAAGGTTACCACTGAATCTGAAACAGACTCATTCAGTGATTCCAATCTATTTGGAAGTTCAAATGTGAGCACAGAGAGGACTCGCCCATCTCACGGTTTGACTGAATGATTGTTACCCCCAGGATTTGCGAGGGAAACTAAAGCAAATAATACAGCATAGTAATAGGCCAGGCAAGTAACACATTGTCAGATTTTATTAGGAAGGTTGGTTGGCCCAAGCTGAGATGCTGTTGACTATGCAATATAAAAAAGCGTCGTGGTTCAGTGTGCCATTCACTCAGCTTAGACTCTGTGGGCTGATACATCCCCAAATGAACGAAGAGAAGTCTTTTCCAGACCCACTGGATCCAGGAGGATTGTGGATGCTGTCCTGACCCCTTGCAAATTATAACATTCCCAATTACAATACATAACAATCACTGCAGTGCAGCAACATTCTGACTGGACCATGCTACATCCACATCTCTTCTGTGCCAGATGGTAAGCTTTCTATACAGTCTCATCCAGTCAAAGAGAGATTAAGTGTTGATAGCAGTGACCTTTGGGAGGGTTTCATAAACGTTAACTTAAAATTTTTCCAATTTACAGACAAAAATAAATATCCAGACCATTACAATGTCCCAAAGAAAATGGTAAAAATGTAATTTTCATTACTATGCTACTAAGTAATCTAAGACCATGGTTATTAATTTCATATTTAAATATTATGGAAGATATTTGAAAGTATTTTGTATTTAAATACCTTGGAAAAAATTACATGAAAGGCTACTAAAATGTCAAACAAATAAATGAAACACATACATCACTCAAAATTTCCTGGGCTTTTTTGGCTTGAACAACATCATTTTCTTCAGGTGAACAATTCCACTGATGGAAATAAGTTCGGTATTCAAGATCACTGAGGATATACTGGCACTTCTTGGCAAGCACGTGATTCATCATGTCACTTGGAATATGGACATTTGCTTTGGTGTCTTCATAACTCTTTCTGTACGCCAACTAAAAAGGAAAGATTGGGGAAAAGGTGGGAAGAGAGAATAGTGGTTTTCTGCATAATTTTGACTCTAACAGGCTACAGGTTATAGCATAATCTGAGGCATGTTTTCTGGACTTAGTAGCTAAGCTCCCATGGGATTCAATAGGATGAAATCTTAACTTCTATATTAATCACCATTTACTCTGATGAGGTTCTAGAAGGACAAGAATGACCTTCTTCACTTGCAGATTTAACAGCTGGTGAGAAAATTAACAAGACTTCAAGATAAAAAAAGTCATATGCTACAAACATGTTTTTAACCTAGTTAAATCTCCCTGTCCGAATGAAGACAGAATATTTGGGATTATAGTAATTTATGCCCTGCATGACATGCTACATGTGCAGTGGTGATAACAAACCACCAAACGTGCATTTACTTTTCCAGTTCTTAAATCTCTATTTCAATTCAAAATTAACACTTTTTTTTGTAAAGCAAAAGAATCCCAAGTCAGGTAGTATTTCTTACTGCTCAGATTCTTAAACTGAAATAGAAAAAAGGTTTTTTCCCTATTCTCATATGTCTAATAGCTAAATAAATCCCTTCTTAATCTCCTAAATCATTTCAAGCTCAATTATTCAACCCATGTACAAAATAACCATTCAGGAAACATAAACATGTTGAAAACACTTTTACTGATGTTATTAAGCATTGCATTATTTACGTTTAAATATGTCACACTAAAATAAAGAAAATGGAAAATACTACAGCAAGACTAATTCTCTCCTTACCGCGCTCCTCATTTTCTGGAATGCTAGTGAATGAACGACACTGGGGAAATCACCGATCTCCTTCCCAGCCAGGTAATGGCCTTTCAGCTTCTCATATATTTCCTTATATTTAAGCTGCAAAATATTCATGTGGAAATTTTAAAGTTCATTCTAAAAACATATAGGGGAAAAAAGAGGAAGAATGGAAAATTCATACTAACCTCACTATTTATGTAGTTTGCACGCTTCGCTCCAACAAGTGGAATATATTTCTCATCCAAAGTATACGCAATGGGCTTGCTAATTTCCCAAGCATTTTTATAAAGTTTCTAGACAAACAAAACACATACAGGTTTTGATAAAAAATCCGTTAACCTTTCCAAGAAACTTGACTCTGCCATTTATATGCATATGCAATACGACTACTTTTATAGAGTAGTTCCTTATTCCATGAATTGTCCCAATAAAGTAAAATGAAGAATGCTCATTTTGAACATTTATTCAGTGTGAGTAAGGCAAACAGAGTAAGTGTTCCAATTCAGGAAGGTACCTGAGCAGAAATTTGAGCTGATCAAATTTACTATATTTGGATTTCAACATATATTTCTCATCCAGAAGAGTAATAAAAATATCCAAAATGTAGATATTAACTCTTGTTTAAAAGTACAGTATAGAATTGACATTGATATTTTTATAGATACATGTTGAAAAGTGAAAAATCTCCAAGTAACACTATTGTTTATTATAAGAGCATTAACTGTGCCAGTGGCACTTTTCTAATATGTCATATTCTGTCAAATATTAAATATATTTACCTTGAGACTAAATGATGAGGCGCCCACTCATATGAATGAGTAGTCACTTACATTTTCAAAAAATACAGATTTCCCATTAGAATTAGTGAGACTACTCAAAAGTAACTGCTTAATGATGTAAATCATCTACAATTTTCCTCTCTTATAAAAAAATAAATGTAAACTTAATCAGTAGCCTAGGAAGATATTATTGGATGGAATTATAAATCGGTTTTGTCACACAAACTCTACTACTACTACTACTACTGGTATTACTACTTCCAAACACCACACAGCAGTGCTTTAAGATCAGTTCAATAAGGAAAGAAATTATCCTTATCCCAATGATCCACAATGGGAAAAACTGCAGAAAAAAGAGATTAAATAACTTTCCCAGTGCCACCCAGAAGACTAATGACAGAAACAGAAATAGAACAGTTTTCTGAAGTCCACTCCACATTCCGTTGCTTTCAAAACAAACAAATTAAAGCTTAGATATTTATCAAATCTTACATCACTGTATAGTAAGGACATATCTTTGGCATGGTTCAGCGCAGGAGTATCATCAGACCCAATATACTGGCCTTTCTCAAGGTTAAATGTTTCTTTGTATTTTAGCTACAAAAGAAAACAAACACAATGTTAATTCCACAGGAGAAATAAATTATCCCAACTAGTCCATCCATTAGAAGCAGATATTCATTTCCTGTTATGTTACCATATCTTCAGTAACGTTGCGTAGTACATCCCAACCGCTATAGTACACAGGCAATGTCATCAGTATGTCACACCACAAAATCCACACAGTGTTCTAGTGAAATTAAACGTACTGATCAGCAAATACAGGTTAGTAGCAACACCAGGAACTCCACTAGCACTATGCAACTAACTGCTGTTCACCAAGAACAGGACACAGTTTTAAACTACTATAAGCAAAATCTATGTAAACTCTAAATAAGGGACATGCTATATTCTTCTACAGGAAAATGCAAAATTATTTTGGCCAGCAATACTGTGTTGTTCATTTATATCACTTCTTACTAAACTTATTTACCCCAGTAAAAGTCTATTATTAATGAAGCATGCATATACACACACACATACATAAGGCTAAACACAGTACAGTTTAGTAAAAGCAATTAAGTCATCTACTAATTCTAGTAATATAACAGTTTCTATTTAAAAAAAAGTACATACATCACTCTGATTGACAGAGTTTATCTTTGCCAAAACAATGTCGGGAGTGTCAACCACACTGGTATAATTGGAAAAGTTATCAAGGGCTTCTTTCGTATATGCTCTCTGCAAAGAGATGAAATATTTTCTTAAACACTGTGCATGAGAAAGAAGAGCTAATCGCATAACTGCTAAAATATTTTCTCTTACCTTATTTATCAGTTCCTGTGCATTCTTAACTTTCCTATGTTCCACTGAATCCAGAGGAATCCAACCACAGCCACGAAGCCATTCCAAATCAGATTTATAAATATTCTAAACCGTAAAAGATAATAAAAAGGGAAAGAAATTATTTAATTCAGGATGACATTTTTCAGTCCTACATAATATGGGCAATATTCTTAGACCAAACTAAGTGGAAATTACATGGTATGTATGTAATATCACTTACATCACTTTGCAGATCATAGGCCTTCCTTGCCTGAATACAGTCATTCTGGTCAGGATGGCACGTCCATTGGTGCAGGTAGTGGCGGTAGTCAATATCGCTGACCAAGCTCTGACATTCCTTTGCTGCTACAACTGACACCATATCCGGAGGGATGTGAATTTTGGACTTTGTTTTGTGATAGTCTGATTTGTACAATCTCTCATTCTGAATCTCGCCTGCGTGCTCAAACCACACCAGTTTTGGATCGTCTCTCATAGTGGCAACTCCAACGTAGTGACCTCTTTGTTTGACGTAGTCAGCTTTGTATTTAAGCTGATGGAGAATGGGGAGAAATATGTATAAAATCAGCACTGATTATATCTGCTCTGTTTTTAACCTACGAACAGCTATGGTTTTGTCAACACAAAGAATAGGGGGCTGTCAACTGCAGTCTTAGCCTTTCAGTACATGACTAGATAAAAATATGACACAAACAGTAATGTTACTTTTTGTATAGTCCTTCCACTTCAAAATATATCATTTTCTAGACTAATATGCTACCATTTTTCAGTAAACAGTATTTTCAACACAAGAGGAAAGCATTGTTAGAAAATGTTTGCTAATAAGTGCATTTAGCCTTACTTTTGTAACAAATTTTTGTAACATTATTTGAGACTGTCTGAAGAGTGGATGCTAATTTAAGGTATTTACATCATACTGTTTGGATAAAAAGAATATTCAAACTAAGAGTCATGTAATAATTTCAACATCCATTATGCAAAAGTTTAAAATGTAGTGCGCGTACCATCTTACATTTTTTCAAGGAGGAAGCCTCCATAATACACCAAAAAGTGAAATCAGAGCTATATATTATAATCATAATATCACTTCAATTATGTAACATTTCTAAAATATAGAAGTCCACCTTAGTTGATTTTGAAAGGACTGTTTCTGGAGAAAGTGAAGGTGGACAGGAGAATCCGACCTTTCAGCACTGCTATCTGTAAAACCCACAATAATAAATATGGCTGAATTGTTTGGAAGACAGTGGACTTCATGGGTCCTGAAAAGTCTACTGGATGTTACCCCTAATGGAAAGCTTTCTACGTCTGTTGTTGAATTTGCAAGGCCTTTAACATTTCCAGGCTCCCAAGCACTTGCCTTCCTAATGAGAAAAATTATTACCTCACTTTGGACATCATTTGAGCGTTTGGCATGAGAGATCTGCACAGTGTCAGGAGGTAAGAGGTAACCAGTGGCTTTTTCTTTCTCCCAACTTTCCTTGTATAAATTCTGTGGAAAATAAAAGTGAGGAGGAATTCAACACTACTATAATGATAATTATTACCATATAAATGTAACCTTTATTAAAGTGTAAGGATAACAAATCCTTCCTTTAGGATGTTCTTAATAAGGCAAGTTTTCTAAATTCCTCAAAAGAGTTATAAATGTGAGTAGAAACTGTCAAGGAGAGATCACGTACCTGATTAAGAATTCTGGCTGCCTCTCGGGCCATATCTAGCTGTGGTGTATCTGTTAGAGTATAATTTGACTTGACCTCATTCCATGCTTTGTGGTATTTGACCTAGAAGAGAGAAAGAAATGACTGCCTTGCAGCACCGTCACAAAATTGGGAAAACATAATATGAAGACCCATATTTTATGCATGAAATAATGTATAAAACCCTGAATTTGTAAGGCTATTAGACATGACACATTAAATATACATCCAAACATGTATTTTTTTAAAAAGCAAATTATACAAGACAAGAAATTACAAACTTTCTCACAGGAAATTTAGAAAACTTGTTCCAAGGCAGCTAGATGGACAGGGAAGAATTTTCAGAAGTCAAAGTTGTGCTACCTGTTCGGTCTACAGGGATGTACAGCCAATAGCCAAGCAAGATGTGTCTGAACCAGGGCAACAGATTTTAAGCTTTTTAAGAGCAAATCCCTTTACTCAGCATGATCTCTATGTGAATGCAGCATTCTAGCATCTTCCAACCATAGATACCTACAGTGAGTCATGTTCCCAAGCACAGAACATGCCCAAATGCGTGCATCATTGTCAATAATCACCAATGATATCAGCCAAGACTGGAAGGGACTGGCTGCAGAACTAGCACTGGCTTTTCACATGTCTAGGAAAGATGTTATTCTGCTTGAGGAGCTTCTCCCTTCATAAGTGATGGAGATGAGCTAGCGAAGTCCTGTGCATCTTTATGTCATACATTCACAGGATTCCCAGAGACTGATCTAGAATTCTTTTGCATTTTTTTTAAAAGATAAAACCAATACCCTTTTAAAGAGAAAATCCTACCATGTAAATACAAAGACCAAGTTAACAGCCCAGAAACATGCTAGCAAACTTACATCACTAAGAATTTCACCACTATTCTTTGCTGTGATATAATCAACTCTGTCCGCCACTGGAGTAAATGGAAGAGTTTCGGCTTTTGTACGGTACTTTCTCTATACAAGAGAAAAGGTGAACAGTCAGATTATACTCGAATATTTTATAGCTAACACAGCAATACTGAATACATAGACAAGACAAGAAAGTTTACATGGAAAGAAAAACTCTCCATACACAATGAATGCTGTGGAAATACTCCAGTTGTATTTTTTATTTAAAAAAATATTGATGCATTTAACCATTAAAAATACTTTAAACTACAAATACGCTTAAGAAAATTTTAGTATTTGAAAAACACTCTGTTACCTCATTCAAGAGATCTCCAGCATGTTTGACATGGTTGATTCCAACTGAATCATTTGGCAACCATCCAATTCCCCGTAGCCATTCTAAATCAGATTTGTAAATAGCCTGGAAAAACAAAATAGGGTCCATGCTGTTAGCTACAGTTCCCTGTACAATCCAGCACGATTCATAAATAACAGCACTTACTTCCACTGGTTAAAAGGAGAGCAGTAATTCCAACATGACCACTATATCTGAACTTATCACACTTCAAAATTGGCAATATATAACAGTGGCATATACTTTGCATTCCTAATAAACAGCAAAGCCAATTCACTGAATTCAGCAGAAGATTCCCACTACTTAGAGCTGAAGCAGACTAAGAAGAGACAAGACAGTAATGAGTTATGCTAAGTTTTCATGTCAACTTACATCACTCTGAAGATCGTAGGCTTTCCTAGCCTGTATGATGTCATTCTGATCTGGAAGACAGATCCACTGATGCAAGTAATGACGGTAATCGACATCACTGACCAAAGACTGACCATGTTTAGCTGCTAGGATAGATAGCATGTCTACTGGTAGGTGGCACTGTGTCTTCCATTTGGCAAAGTGTTTCTTGTATTCTAGTTCACTCTGAACTTTGCCTATGCCAAGGGCAAACTTCATTTTCGTATCTGCTTTTGCGTTTGGAACTCCAACATAATGTCCTTTCTGCTTCTCGTGATCCAGTTTGTATTTATACTGGGGAAAGAGCAAAGATCATCATTACTAGCAGTTACCATGAAATAGCTCTTAAGGCATGTGAAGAGCTAGATGGCTCTTTTGGCACTTACATCACTAGCAATTTCTCTAGAAGCTTTGGCTGCCTTGATTGGGATTGCATCCGCTCTCAAATCACAACTCATCTTCATCTCATCCCAAGCTTCTTTATACAGTTTCTGAAAAGACAGCAAATGTCACACATGCTAACTACTCTGGCATTTGCCATTAAAGAAACACACAGTTTACTGCCATTTGTTTGGTGAAATACTGTGAGAATTTTTTATGCATTACTCCTGCTCCTAGTCATAAATACTGCTGCAAATCTTACTACCTTTCAAACATGAACAGTATCTGCAACACCAGATTTGCAACCTATACTGTGTACAAGGGTGTTTGTAAAAGTTTAGAAAATATATGCCTTGGGCTCTCATCCATTTCAACTATATATATATATATATACACACACACTAATTTTTAAACAGCTGTATGCAAGCATTTATTTTAAAATGCCTAAATACTTCAAGAATACTCAGCAGAGGGAAGGGAATGCTGCAAGCCCTGTATGAGGACAGACTTTAATGACAGTCACGTGACTTAATCCTCAACTTTGTAAGTAACACCTCAGAATGTTAAAATTCACAGGATACACATACTATTCTATAGCAATGTAGAAAATAGAATGATAAGCATACCTGGCTATAATTAGCAGCATTAGTCTTGGCTAGGTTGATTTCAGGTGTGTCTGGCATAATATGGATCATAGTCTTGTCCTTTTCCCAGGCTTCTTTGTACTTTGGCTGTTAAAACAGTTCATTTTATGATATTGTAATTATGGAATTTCACTTGTCGATAACATAAAATCCCATAAATCTCTCCTGAGTTATCATGTCTAAACAGTAAAATGTCTGGAAAAGCATTAAACTTGACTTAAAATACCACTGATCAATTCTATATTTTAGCAGTGAGATTTCTCTTTAACTGTTTAGAGCCTTGAAACAACTTAAGAACATTGTAACGTACAATGCTGACTTGTTCGGCATTCACTTTAGCTAGAAGAACATCTGGAGAATCAACAACACTGGTGTATTTCAGGCTTTCAATAGGTGTACGATACACATTATCACTCAGGAGATCCTGGGCATGCTTCACTCTCTTAACATCCGGAGAGTCATTAGGCAACCAGCCAATTCCACGGAGCCATTCTAGGTCTGACTTATAGACAACCTATATCAGACATGGTCAGAAAAGGAAAACATTGTGTTTAAAATGACTGTCTTAATTATTTTAAACTCTATGAAGCAGTATACGTTTTAGAAAATGTCAAATCAGCTACAGCTAGATTAATCCTTTCACATGCAAGAGATGTTCAGTGTCATAAGTAAAATGTGGGAACCAGGTTTTAAGTAGTTCATTTCTTAAACAATACATTCTAAACCTTATGCAGTTAAATAGGGGGGAAACAACTGAACAGAATTGCTGTTGATGATGATGAGTATTAATATCTTAAAAGAGTCTTCCTGTCCCCTCCAAAATACTTACTCCTCTAGTCACTTCAACAATTTACAAGTCCAAACAAAATACCAAGCTGCCCACCAGGAAATTTGACAAAAAGGAGGAAAAAAATGGTTATAGAGGTAATGGGGACTACAGCTAACTAGCATAACTCCTGAATTGGTATCAGGCAACATTATTTAAGTTTTAATCGAGCAAATCCTTCAGCAAGGAACATGAATCTCACCACCGAATCTAATTATAATCGAAACAGAGGAAGAGTGACTGATGCTGACTGATAAGCAGCAAAACCAAGTCAGGAAATCAGCCGCATGGGCTCCTCCTGCTTTGAAATTGGCCACTAAAGCATCTTACCTGCTATCTTACATAGTTTTGTTGCAATTAAATAAATTTCCAAGTCTACACAGATAAACAGGAGCAATAAAACCACTTGATCCCAAAGTAGCAAACAGATGCTATTTCATAAGTCCCATCGAAGTAACACAGACAAAACCTTCGTCCTCTCCAAATAACAATATTCCAAAAGCATATGTAACATAGCAGATACCAACTAAAGGTTTTATAAACTTTAGAGGTAATACCAATACTTTTTAAAGGATGAAAATAACAGGAAATAGCAGTAACATGAAAAACTGAGGAAAACAGTCAAAAGATAAATCCTTTGTGACTGTATAATATCAAACCATCAAAACAAGAATATAAAACATTAAAAAACAACAGCAGTAACTACCGCATCTGTACACATACGCACATCACTCTGTAGGTCGTAGGCCTTCCTTGCATGGATCACGTCATTCTGGTCAGGCAGACAGGTCCAGCGGTGAAAGTAGTGCCGGTAGTCCACATCACTGACCAGGGTCTGGCACTCCTTGGCTGCCTGCACTGACATCGCATCGACTGGTATGTGGATCTGCGCCTTCGAATCGTGGTACGCCTTCCTGTAAATTCGGTCGTTCTGCAGCAGCATGGCACGCGCAGCCCACGATAGTTTGGGATCCTCCTGGGCAGTTCGGCACCCAATGTAGTGCCCTTTCTGCTTCTCGTGCGTTTCTTTGTACTTGTACTAGAAATACAGAAGCAACGTGAGCAGCCACACATTGCTCACCTGAACGCGACTAAGGAACAAAGGGCTTTCAGCTTCCTAAGCTGTCAACCCTTTGAACCGAACTGCACTCAGCTCTGCTGAGCTGGATGCAGGAAGAGACAGACGCAGCAATCACATTAAGAGAAGACTGTACCTCACTAGCAATGTCTCTGGAAACTTTGGCCTGTTTGATGGGAATGGCATCAGCTCTTAGGTCATAGCTTTTCGCCTTGGCCTCGTCCCAGGCTTTCTGATAATGTTTCTGCAAAGAAAATTAAACACCCTTGTCACATGCAGTCAAGACTTTCTGAACACCAATGCCTTTTCTTAAAACATACTCTGGAAGAGCAATTGTCATACTCCTCATTTTGTTATACTTCAGATGCATAATGATTGTATTCTCTTACGTTGCTGATGTTGAGAGCATTGAGTTTGGACTGCAGCATTACAGGAGTATCGGAAGGTATGGAAATCTGCGTCTTATCTTTATCCCAGGCTTCACGATACAGATTCTAAGGAGAAAGGAAGCATAATGACATTTCACTATGGTCTGAGCACTGAAAAAGACCCACCAACACCAATGCGTCGGTAATTCTGATTTGCAATACTTTCCAATTAGTGATTCCCGTGGTTGGAATTCTACTCTCCACCACAAAGGAAAGAAATGTCATCACATAAATGAAAGGTAAGTGGAAGGTAAGCTTACGTCACTGATCTGCAAAGCGTTGATCTTAGCCTGGACGATGTCTGGCGTGTCAGTAATGCTGGTGAATTTCATGTCCTCCGGCCGCGTGCGGTACAACCTCTCATTCAGGAGGTCCTGGGCTCTCTTGGCTTTGACCACATCCACAGAGCCTTCTGGCAACCACCCAATGCCTCGCAACCATTCCAGGTCTGACTTGTACACGTTCTACAAATAAACCAAGGGTTACTCACATTGCAGAGACAACTCTACGTACAGAGGGGTTTTGTACAAGGCTTTCCCCAAGCTCCTTCTCGTACAGTTACACAGCAAGTCATCAGTGAGACTGTGGCATGCCAGGTCTTTTCCACACACAGCTAAACCCCTCATTGGCACAGCAAGGACATTACTGGTCTTATAAAGATACTGGCTACGTGCAGACCAGCGGTGTAACCTGCAAGCAACTGAAAGCAAACTGCAAGCAAACATTCTACAGTGGCCCAAAACACCATGGCTTCCATGTGAACTGCCTGGAATATTTCTGGCCCCCACACTGAAAACACTACTGATTCGGAAAGGATCATCCAGATGAATTAAAATAAACATACCAGGACTGACTGCAGCCTCATGAACGTGCCTCTGAAAGGATATCTGCACTGTCAGCAACAAACAGAGCCTCACACACCTGCCACAAAGCTTTTCTACAGTTACTCTCACTCACATCACTCTGTAGGTCGTAGGCCTTCCTTGCATGGATCACGTCATTCTGGTCAGGCAGACAGGTCCAGCGGTGAAAGTAGTGCCGGTAGTCCACATCACTGACCAGGGTCTGGCACTCCTTGGCTGCCTGCACTGACATCGCATCGACTGGTATGTGGATCTGCGCCTTCGAATCGTGGTACGCCTTCCTGTAAATTCGGTCGTTCTGCAGCAGCATGGCACGCGCAGCCCACGATAGTTTGGGATCCTCCTGGGCAGTTCGGCACCCAATGTAGTGCCCTTTCTGCTTCTCGTGCGTTTCTTTGTACTTGTACTAGAAATACAGAAGCAACGTGAGCAGCCACACATTGCTCACCTGAACGCAACTAAGGAACAAAGGGCTTTCAGCTTCCTCAGCTGTCAACCCTTTGACACATTTCCCACAGGTTTTGCCTTAGCACAGACAAAGCTCCAGACCACTCAAAAGACTGGCCTTCAAGCTCCCCAAAAAAGTATTCCCCATCACCCACCATTTTTTAAAAGTATGACTGGCTTTTCTTAACACTCATAAATATTGAAAAATGGTACTGAAGCAGACACCTGCACGTTCTGTAAGACCACTCGGAGAGCCAGCCACATTTCATATATTTACAGAGAAAGTATTGGATAGTGGTGATTACAGGAACTGCAAGAACTCAGCAGCAACCACAAGTGCAGCCCCTGCCCTAATCAGCTTTAAATTGTTGCTTGGTGTCTGAAAATTCACACTTTGTTACCCAGCATTCTGAGCAATCTCACAAACATATCACATGTCCTCTTATTCACGGAGCACTTAGCAATAGGCAGCTTGAAGCTGTAGAAAGAAAGAAGTGCTCACAACGGGCTTTAAAATAACACAGGGGCACAAAACAGTACATCACTTCTAGCTGAACTGAACTGCACTCAGCTCTGCTGAGCTGGATGCAGGAAGAGACAGACGCAGCAATCACATTAAGAGAAGACTGTACCTCACTAGCAATGTCTCTGGAAACTTTGGCCTGTTTGATGGGAATGGCATCAGCTCTTAGGTCATAGCTTTTCGCCTTGGCCTCGTCCCAGGCTTTCTGATAATGTTTCTGCAAAGAAAATTAATCACCCTTGTTACATGCAGTCAGGACTCTCTGACACCAATGCCTTTTCTTAAAACCTGCTCTCTTGGAATTAACACCTTGGATACTCTGTTTGTCCCCTGTAACTGGAAGGGTTACAATAACGACCCTGGCAACTGTCTTAACAGACAACTCATGACTTAAAGTAGGTGCAAAATCCAGAACACAAAGAGGCGGCTGAAATATTCCTGAAAACACATCACAACATCCTCTCTAACAGACTACTGCTGAGCACATGCATAAGCTCACCACACAGGCCCCAAACAGGAAGTCCAACTGACAGAGCGTACACCTCTATGGCCAACATTGAATTCTGCATGACCCTACAACAGTCAGAGCTTCTGCTCACACACACCTGATTGCAGGGTCATAACTACAGGGAACAAAACATCTGTTCCACTGACAAAACATATGCAGACCTTACTTAAGTTATGAAGCCTCCTGACAGCTGCTAGGGACTTCTTTCTTTACCAGCTTTTTTTAGTCCTATCAAGAAAGTGAGCGTAGACAGAGACACTCAGTCCATTTAGGAGACTGAACAGAAACCAAAGTGCCTTCGTGTGTCTCGAGACACCCAACCTGTCCAGGACATCAAGCCCAAGAACACGAGGGCTCCTTCTTTAGTGGTATCTCGCTCCACAGAAGCTTGGTCAGCCCAGCTGGCAATTTTGTCACTAGTACAGTGTGTAAATGACGCACTTTTTAGTTCATTTTTGATGACTGTGAAAATTCAGAAACTGAATGCTATTGCAGGTCAGGCCATAAGGAACTCAGTAAAAAACAGTAATCAAAGCACAAGCAAGACAAAAACAGGGGAAGTGAAATGTCTGTTGCAATAGCACATGAAATATTTCATGCCTAATTCAATCACATCAAGTACTTTTGAAAAATATTTAACAAACTACCAACATCAAGAAAGGCTGGGAGTAAATACAATTTCCAGGCAAAGTCCCAGTCAAGTCCTGCTGAAAATGCAAAATGGGAAATATTTCTAGCTTTACAGAATCTCCAGTGTGTTAGCCTCATAAAACTCTTGAGTGAAACAACACAAATCTGCAGAAAATGTCAGGGTGGATGAGTCTACAGACTCCAACAACAACTCCGTGGAAAGTATCTTCCAGTTTTTGTCAAAGGGAGGAGGAGTTGTGTGGAAATGCCCACTGAACTTTGGAGTTTGCTCACGAACACACAACCTATCAAGCAAGGCTGCCAACTCCGTGAGTCACTCCTTCAGGAATCTACGCAGTTTAGGATGAAAGGCATCAGTGCTGGCATGTTCCATGGAAGCAGTTCCATCAATTTCACGTGCACACGGATAGAGAGAGAATAGAGCGGAATGGATTCCAGATCAACACCTCGGGTATCCTTGCTTAATGAATGTCTGGTTCATAAACACTGCTCACTGGTTCATCAACAACACACTCTGCCTAAAGAGCTCCTAGATGCAATCTGCTGTTTACAATACAAACGTACTCGATGATGGGATTAGTACACCACCATTTACAGCAAAATCTAAAAGACTCAGGCCAAAAACTGGAAGAGCAATTGTCATACTCCTCATTTTGTTATACTTCAGATGCATAATGATTGTATTCTCTTACGTTGCTGATGTTGAGAGCATTGAGTTTGGACTGCAGCATTACAGGAGTATCGGAAGGTATGGAAATCTGCGTCTTATCTTTATCCCAGGCTTCACGATACAGATTCTAAGGAGAAAGGAAGCATAATGACATTTCACTATGGTCTGAGCACTGAAAAAGACCCACCAACACCAATGCGTCGGTAATTCTGATTTGCAATACTTTCCAATTAGTGATTCCCGTGGTTGGAATTCTACTCTCCACCACAAAGGAAAGAAATGTCATCACATAAATGAAAGGTAAGTGGAAGGTAAGCTTACGTCACTGATCTGCAAAGCGTTGATCTTAGCCTGGACGATGTCTGGCGTGTCAGTAATGCTGGTGAATTTCATGTCCTCCGGCCGTGTGCGGTACAACCTCTCATTCAGGAGGTCCTGGGCTCTCTTGGCTTTGACCACATCCACAGAGCCTTCTGGCAACCACCCAATGCCTCGCAACCATTCCAGGTCTGACTTGTACACGTTCTACAAATAAACCAAGGGTTACTCACATTGCAGAGACAACTCTACGTACAGAGGGGTTTTGTACAAGGCTTTCCCCAAGCTCCTTCTCGTACAGTTACACAGCAAGTCATCAGTGAGACTGTGGCATGCCAGGTCTTTTCCACACACAGCTAAACCCCTCATTGGCACAGCAAGGACATTACTGGTCTTTTAAAGATACTGGCTATGTGCAGACCAGCGGTGTAACCTGCAAGCAGTCTGAAAGCAAACTGCAAGCAAACATTCTACAGTGGCCCAAAACACCATGGCTTCCATGTGAACTGCCTGGAATATTTCTGGCCCCCACACTGAAAACACTACTGATTCGGAAAGGATCATCCAGATGAATTAAAATAAACATACCAGGACTGACTGCAGCCTCATGAACGTGCCTCTGAAAGGATATCTGCACTGTCAGCAACAAACAGAGCCTCACACACCTGCCACAAAGCTTTTCTACAGTTACTCTCACTCACATCACTCTGTAGGTCGTAGGCCTTCTTTGCATGGATCACGTCATTCTGGTCAGGCAGACAGGTCCAGTGGTGAAAGTAGTGCCGGTAGTCCACATCACTGACCAGGGTCTGGCACTCCTTGGCTGCCTGCACTGACATCGCATCGACTGGTATGTGGATCTGCGCCTTCGAATCGTGGTACGCCTTCCTGTAAATTCGGTCGTTCTGCAGCAGCATGGCACGCGCAGCCCACGATAGTTTGGGATCCTCCTGGGCAGTTCGGCACCCAATGTAGTGCCCTTTCTGCTTCTCGTGCGTTTCTTTGTACTTGTACTAGAAATACAGAAGCAACGTGAGCAGCCACACATTGCTCACCTGAACGCAACTAAGGAACAAAGGGCTTTCAGCTTCCTAAGCTGTCAACCCTTTGAACCGAACTGCACTCAGCTCTGCTGAGCTGGATGCAGGAAGAGACAGACGCAGCAATCACATTAAGAGAAGACTGTACCTCACTAGCAATGTCTCTGGAAACTTTGGCCTGTTTGATGGGAATGGCATCAGCTCTTAGGTCATAGCTTTTCGCCTTGGCCTCGTCCCAGGCTTTCTGATAATGTTTCTGCAAAGAAAATTAAACACCCTTGTCACATGCAGTCAAGACTTTCTGAACACCAATGCCTTTTCTTAAAACATACTCTGGAAGAGCAATTGTCATACTCCTCATTTTGTTATACTTCAGATGCATAATGATTGTATTCTCTTACGTTGCTGATGTTGAGAGCATTGAGTTTGGACTGCAGCATTACAGGAGTATCGGAAGGTATGGAAATCTGCGTCTTATCTTTATCCCAGGCTTCACGATACAGATTCTAAGGAGAAAGGAAGCATAATGACATTTCACTATGGTCTGAGCACTGAAAAAGACCCACCAACACCAATGCGTCGGTAATTCTGATTTGCAATACTTTCCAATTAGTGATTCCCGTGGTTGGAATTCTACTCTCCACCACAAAGGAAAGAAATGTCATCACATAAATGAAAGGTAAGTGGAAGGTAAGCTTACGTCACTGATCTGCAAAGCGTTGATCTTAGCCTGGACGATGTCTGGCGTGTCAGTAATGCTGGTGAATTTCATGTCCTCCGGCCGCGTGCGGTACAACCTCTCATTCAGGAGGTCCTGGGCTCTCTTGGCTTTGACCACATCCACAGAGCCTTCTGGCAACCACCCAATGCCTCGCAACCATTCCAGGTCTGACTTGTACACGTTCTACAAATAAACCAAGGGTTACTCACATTGCAGAGACAACTCTACGTACAGAGGGGTTTTGTACAAGGCTTTCCCCAAGCTCCTTCTCGTACAGTTACACAGCAAGTCGTCAGTGAGACTGTGGCATGCCAGGTCTTTTCCACACACAGCTAAACCCCTCATTGGCACAGCAAGGACATTACTGGTCTTTTAAAGATACTGGCTATGTGCAGACCAGCGGTGTAACCTGCAAGCAGTCTGAAAGCAAACTGCAAGCAAACATTCTACAGTGGCCCAAAACACCATGGCTTCCATGTGAACTGCCTGGAATATTTCTGGCCCCCACACTGAAAACACTACTGATTCGGAAAGGATCATCCAGATGAATTAAAATAAACATACCAGGACTGACTGCAGCCTCATGAACGTGCCTCTGAAAGGATATCTGCACTGTCAGCAACAAACAGAGCCTCACACACCTGCCACAAAGCTTTTCTACAGTTACTCTCACTCACATCACTCTGTAGGTCGTAGGCCTTCCTTGCATGGATCACGTCATTCTGGTCAGGCAGACAGGTCCAGCGGTGAAAGTAGTGCCGGTAGTCCACATCACTGACCAGGGTCTGGCACTCCTTGGCTGCCTGCACTGACATCGCATCGACTGGTATGTGGATCTGCGCCTTCGAATCGTGGTACGCCTTCCTGTAAATTCGGTCGTTCTGCAGCAGCATGGCACGCGCAGCCCACGATAGTTTGGGATCCTCCTGGGCAGTTCGGCACCCAATGTAGTGCCCTTTCTGCTTCTCGTGCGTTTCTTTGTACTTGTACTAGAAATACAGAAGCAACGTGAGCAGCCACACATTGCTCACCTGAACGCGACTAAGGAACAAAGGGCTTTCAGCTTCCTAAGCTGTCAACCCTTTGAACTGAACTGCACTCAGCTCTGCTGAGCTGGATGCAGGAAGAGACAGACGCAGCAATCACATTAAGAGAAGACTGTACCTCACTAGCAATGTCTCTGGAAACTTTGGCCTGTTTGATGGGAATGGCATCAGCTCTTAGGTCATAGCTTTTCGCCTTGGCCTCGTCCCAGGCTTTCTGATAATGTTTCTGCAAAGAAAATTAAACACCCTTGTCACATGCAGTCAAGACTTTCTGAACACCAATGCCTTTTCTTAAAACATACTCTGGAAGAGCAATTGTCATACTCCTCATTTTGTTATACTTCAGATGCATAATGATTGTATTCTCTTACGTTGCTGATGTTGAGAGCATTGAGTTTGGACTGCA
This sequence comes from Pelecanus crispus, assembly GCF_030463565.1. Lineage (NCBI taxonomy): Eukaryota > Metazoa > Chordata > Aves > Pelecaniformes > Pelecanidae > Pelecanus > Pelecanus crispus. The sequence continues at coordinate 2,525,371 of NC_134647.1, read as the reverse complement.
GCATTACAGGAGTATCGGAAGGTATGGAAATCTGCGTCTTATCTTTATCCCAGGCTTCACGATACAGATTCTAAGGAGAAAGGAAGCATAATGACATTTCACTATGGTCTGAGCACTGAAAAAGACCCACCAACACCAATGCGTCGGTAATTCTGATTTGCAATACTTTCCAATTAGTGATTCCCGTGGTTGGAATTCTACTCTCCACCACAAAGGAAAGAAATGTCATCACATAAATGAAAGGTAAGTGGAAGGTAAGCTTACGTCACTGATCTGCAAAGCGTTGATCTTAGCCTGGACGATGTCTGGCGTGTCAGTAATGCTGGTGAATTTCATGTCCTCCGGCCGTGTGCGGTACAACCTCTCATTCAGGAGGTCCTGGGCTCTCTTGGCTTTGACCACATCCACAGAGCCTTCTGGCAACCACCCAATGCCTCGCAACCATTCCAGGTCTGACTTGTACACGTTCTACAAATAAACCAAGGGTTACTCACATTGCAGAGACAACTCTACGTACAGAGGGGTTTTGTACAAGGCTTTCCCCAAGCTCCTTCTCGTACAGTTACACAGCAAGTCGTCAGTGAGACTGTGGCATGCCAGGTCTTTTCCACACACAGCTAAACCCCTCATTGGCACAGCAAGGACATTACTGGTCTTTTAAAGATACTGGCTATGTGCAGACCAGCGGTGTAACCTGCAAGCAGTCTGAAAGCAAACTGCAAGCAAACATTCTACAGTGGCCCAAAACACCATGGCTTCCATGTGAACTGCCTGGAATATTTCTGGCCCCCACACTGAAAACACTACTGATTCGGAAAGGATCATCCAGATGAATTAAAATAAACATACCAGGACTGACTGCAGCCTCATGAACGTGCCTCTGAAAGGATATCTGCACTGTCAGCAACAAACAGAGCCTCACACACCTGCCACAAAGCTTTTCTACAGTTACTCTCACTCACATCACTCTGTAGGTCGTAGGCCTTCTTTGCATGGATCACGTCATTCTGGTCAGGCAGACAGGTCCAGTGGTGAAAGCGGTGCCGGTAGTCCACATCACTGACCAGGGTCTGGCACTCCTTGGCTGCCTGCACTGACATCGCATCGACTGGTATGTGGATCTGCGCCTTCGAATCGTGGTACGCCTTCCTGTAAATTCGGTCGTTCTGCAGCAGCATGGCACGCGCAGCCCACGATAGTTTGGGATCCTCCTGGGCAGTTCGGCACCCAATGTAGTGCCCTTTCTGCTTCTCGTGCGTTTCTTTGTACTTGTACTAGAAATACAGAAGCAACGTGAGCAGCCACACATTGCTCACCTGAACGCGACTAAGGAACAAAGGGCTTTCAGCTTCCTAAGCTGTCAACCCTTTGAACTGAACTGCACTCAGCTCTGCTGAGCTGGATGCAGGAAGAGACAGACGCAGCAATCACATTAAGAGAAGACTGTACCTCACTAGCAATGTCTCTGGAAACTTTGGCCTGTTTGATGGGAATGGCATCAGCTCTTAGGTCATAGCTTTTCGCCTTGGCCTCGTCCCAGGCTTTCTGATAATGTTTCTGCAAAGAAAATTAAACACCCTTGTCACATGCAGTCAAGACTTTCTGAACACCAATGCCTTTTCTTAAAACATACTCTGGAAGAGCAATTGTCATACTCCTCATTTTGTTATACTTCAGATGCATAATGATTGTATTCTCTTACGTTGCTGATGTTGAGAGCATTGAGTTTGGACTGCAGCATTACAGGAGTATCGGAAGGTATGGAAATCTGCGTCTTATCTTTATCCCAGGCTTCACGATACAGATTCTAAGGAGAAAGGAAGCATAATGACATTTCACTATGGTCTGAGCACTGAAAAAGACCCACCAACACCAATGCGTCGGTAATTCTGATTTGCAATACTTTCCAATTAGTGATTCCCGTGGTTGGAATTCTACTCTCCACCACAAAGGAAAGAAATGTCATCACATAAATGAAAGGTAAGTGGAAGGTAAGCTTACGTCACTGATCTGCAAAGCGTTGATCTTAGCCTGGACGATGTCTGGCGTGTCAGTAATGCTGGTGAATTTCATGTCCTCCGGCCGCGTGCGGTACAACTTCTCATTCAGGAGGTCCTGGGCTCTCTTGGCTTTGACCACATCCACAGAGCCTTCTGGCAACCACCCAATGCCTCGCAACCATTCCAGGTCTGACTTGTACACGTTCTACAAATAAACCAAGGGTTACTCACATTGCAGAGACAACTCTACGTACAGAGGGGTTTTGTACAAGGCTTTCCCCAAGCTCCTTCTCGTACAGTTACACAGCAAGTCATCAGTGAGACTGTGGCATGCCAGGTCTTTTCCACACACAGCTAAACCCCTCATTGGCACAGCAAGGACATTACTGGTCTTTTAAAGATACTGGCTACGTGCAGACCAGCGGTGTAACCTGCAAGCAAACTTTCTACGGTAGACCAAGAAACTATCAGAAACATACCTTTCCCTTCCATGTGAACTGCCTGGAATATTTCTGGCCCCCACACTGAAAACACTACTGATTCGGAAAGGATCATCCAGATGAATTAAAATAAACATACCAGGACTGACTGCAGCCTCATGAACGTGCCTCTGAAAGGATATCTGCACTGTCAGCAACAAACAGAGCCTCACACACCTGCCACAAAGCTTTTCTACAGTTACTCTCACTCACATCACTCTGTAGGTCGTAGGCCTTCTTTGCATGGATCACGTCATTCTGGTCAGGCAGACAGGTCCAGTGGTGAAAGCGGTGCCGGTAGTCCACATCACTGACCAGGGTCTGGCACTCCTTGGCTGCCTGCACTGACATCGCATCGACTGGTATGTGGATCTGCGCCTTCGAATCGTGGTACGCCTTCCTGTAAATTCGGTCGTTCTGCAGCAGCATGGCACGCGCAGCCCACGATAGTTTGGGATCCTCCTGGGCAGTTCGGCACCCAATGTAGTGCCCTTTCTGCTTCTCGTGCGTTTCTTTGTATTTGTACTAGAAATGCAAAAATAAGTATTAAAAGAAATAGTGAATCTGGGATGAATTTCCCATCTTTCCTATTGCTACTGATCACAAATATATTTTTTTATGCTATGAAATATACTGATTTACAGTTTAGAAATGCCTAATGCACTCTTGCTCCACAGCTTTTTTTTATTTGTACTGTAGTTTATTATTTTCTAATATCTGCTTAATGCCAAGATTTATAATTCAATGTTCCTTTTGGAAACTGTTGCCCATTTTCTTTCTCCAGTGAATTCATTAGTAGGCTTTGAAGATGAATCTGATATACCATGGTTTTTTATGTTGTACATATCTTATTACTTCATTCTTGTTTCTCAAGCTAATTGAAAATAAATGTAAAGGAAGAACATACATCACTCGCAATATCTCTTGATGCCTTTGCACTTCGGATTGGAATTGCATCAGCTCTCATGTCATAGCCCTTCTGTTTGGCCTCTTCCCAGGCTTGTGTATAAAGTTTCTACAGAAAAGAAGACAGAAAATGGCTTGTCAATATTCTGAAAGATGAAATTTCTACATTTCTTAATTTTTTCTTAAAATTTTAATCAATGCATATTTTAGAAGTTTGTTATGGTTAAAGAAATGCTCACTGAATTTCTTAATCTCCATTACTTTAGTATATGTTTAAACGTTCTTACCTGGCTGACATTAGCTGCATTGGCCTTCGCTAACAAAATTGTCGGTGTGTCAGGCATGATGTGAATTGATGTTTTGTCTGCATCCCAGGCTTCTGTGTATAAACGCTAGGAGAGAAGAAAACATATTCCTTTAAAGTTTCTCTATGTGTGTCATGATGGAAAGGCTGCAAATTTGAAAGCAGTAGTTACCAAAAACATATCTATGATATAAAAGAAATCTTGAAGCAGAACAAGATAGATATAACCAAACTAATACATTTGTCCAAAGAAAGTATTTTACAAACTGCGAGGGGTAGTTCAAGCAAGCTTTAAATACCCTGACCTAGCAAAGCTTCTCACTGAACAGCTCAAGAAGAAAACTTTGTCCTTCCTTATTATTTCTCAGGCTAAGTTGGCACAGCAATTGATTGATTTAGGATTGCTGGGACACTGCTGTAGGAGGAAAACTATATTCATTATTCTGCCGTATCTGTACGACTTGTTTGATATATGTTTCTTACTAAAGAGAAGGAGTAGGTACTTTGCGACTTTCATCCTCCAGGTCTGAGATAAATTGCAGAAGCTTCACTTTCAGAGAACATAAGCTATTTCCTCATAACTTGTTCATCACGCAGTATGACATTCAGTCAACAATACATCATTACAGCAGATGCAGTAAAAGCCTCGATATTCTGCTACATCCTATCTTATAGCATACTCATGGCACCACCACCTCTGGACATACCCTAACACCTTCCTGGAACTTGTTTTTTTCAGATTTCACAGTATTGTCTAAGAACTGCAAGAAAATGTAGCCTGTTCTGGCAGAGATGAGCTTTGTATAGTGAAGTAGCATTAACAAAATAGAAAAAACATACCAAACAAACATTTAAAAATAGGATTTCAGCTGACATGGGAGGAAGAGGGAAATTCATCACAATTTTTACTATTACTCTTGAAAAACATGTGCTTTAGGTGAATTTTCTCTGGACTTTTTTACTAAGTGTTCAGTTCAGACAGAACCCTGAGATAAGAGCTTTCTTGTGCAAAGGCTGAATTGGGACATTCATTTTCTCAAAGCCCACAACAAAAGTGTTTAGTCTTATTTTGTATTTTTCACCTCTCTTAGCTAGTAATACTAGGGATTTTGACCAAAAAAAGAACCCCTCACCTTGTTCATTATCTCAGCATTTTGCTTGGCTAAGACCATGGCCAAAGAATCTGTCACACTAGTAAATTTAATTTGGTCTGCTGGTTGACGATACTTCCTTTCACTCAGGATTTCTCCGGCTTTCTTGGCTTTCTCAACTTCCACGGAACCAATAGGAACCCATCCAATACCTCTTAGCCATTCCAGGTCTGATTTGTAAACAGCCTGAAAAAATTTGAAAGTTCATTATATATGTGCAAGTGTGATCAAATATTAAAATAATTATGAATAAGCATATCCCAGTCTACATGAACAATTGTATATATTTCTGCACAGTAGCAGGATATGGTTTTGAAAACAATTGTTCTTTTTGAAGGTTTAGTAAAATAATTATTAACTAACAAGAAGAACAGAGTTATTGAAGAACTCTACAAATACCAGAGTTACACACAAATTACACCTCAGGCTAAGGACTGAGAAAATAGGATTAAACATAATTTTGATGAGCGAATCTTAAACATTTCACCTCTATCAACATGTCTGATGCAAGCAACTAAGGCATATTATATATCTTTAAAAAAAATACATTGCACAAGACCCAGTATATTTAATTATGCAATACAAATTTAACGATTTACTCACATCACTCTGTAGATCATAGGCCTTCTTAGCATGGATAACATCATTCTGGTCTGGCAGACAGATCCACTGATGCAGATAGTGGCGGTAATCAATGTCGCTGACCAACTCCTGACATTTCTTGGCCAACACGATGCCCAGCATGTCCACCGGGCTACTGAAGTGTGTCTTTGTCTTCTCAAAGGCTTTCTTGTACTCCCTGTCACTCTGGATCTTGGCTACGTGCATCGACCACATCATCTTCGGATCATCCTCTATGTTGCGGGCACCTATGTGGTGGCCAAGCTGCTTGCGATAGCCTTCTTTGTATTTGTACTGAAATATAAATCAAGATACTATATTTCTATATCACCTCTAAATAACAGTTAGTCATACTAAATATTTCTAATAACAAACTCTCCAAATTTCTCTATAACCTACAGTCAAAAAAACCAAACTGTCAAAGCAATTCTGGGGCTAATAACATGTATTGTCTCATTAAATTTTTGAGATTTGAGTTAGAACCCTAAACAGAGATTTTTAAGTAAGTCTTTTTGGAAAAAACCCTCTTCACTAATATTAGTGAGAAATAATCCTCTCCTTATTAAATATATTTAATCCTTATTAAATATTATAATATACATACTGTTAAGATTTAATTAAAGATACAGGTTTATGAGCTATAAAATTAACATGATAGCAGCATTACATTGTCCTTATAACTTCTCAACATTTAATTTTTACAATTAAGTCTTTAAACATATAAAATAATTGGCTTCCAAAAATCTATTATTTGAGATCACGGTTCCATTGAAATGCCTTTTACAGAATCCAGCTGATAACTTTCAGGTTGCAGAGATGAGATGTCACCACACAAAGAAAGAAGAGAGTAGTTTCTTACATCACTGGCAATTTGCCTGGATGCTTTGGCAGCTTGAATGGGGATAGCATCACTTCTCAAATCATAGCCTTTCTTTTTTGCGTCTTCCATGGCTTGTTTGTAGAGTTTCTAGAATTAAACAATGGGATTCATATAAGTAAGTTCCATATATTATATTCTATGCAAAACAAACTGCTTGTAAGTATAGTAGGTTTTAAAAATTGTGTTAAGATTTATTCTAACCCAGCTTTATCCAACTTTCTTAACTCAAAGCCCTAGATCAGTAGCTGATACAAATTCATATCAAAGGAAGATCTTTGCCAAATACATTAGCTAATGATTTTTTTCTTTCAATACTTTAAATAACATAACATTGACTACAATTTTAGAGATAAACTATTCTTCTATATGAATGGAATAAAACTTACTTTTTAAAGCCACCTCTTACTGATGTGAGTTTATTTACCCAAGCTAACACTGAACACTGGGATCACTGCTCTTCAGAATTGTGTTGGGAATTACCTTTTTGGTATTTCCACTGTTGGCATGAATTTTGTGCCTTCCCAACAGTACGCACACTGGCAGAAATGACTCCCCAAAAATTCACTGGAGACACACAACTTCTCATGGAATTTATTCTCAATAGTGCTCACTGCTGTATGTATGCACTACTGTACAAATATGCAAACTGTCTATTTAAAGTCACAGTTTTGAGGATAAATATTGGGGGTTACTTAAAGAAACTGATGGTATCATCTATATAAGTTTTATTAGAATATTGATGATCCAGCCATGAAACAGACCAGTTATATTTGGAGAGCTAGCACACTCACCATACTGTAGTTCTGCATGTTCTGTTTTGCCAGTGTGATTTCAGGTGTGTCAGGCATTATGTGGATTTGCGTCTTGTCTTTATCCCAGGCCTCAGTATATAAACGCTGCAGGAGAAAGAACATATATTAAAGGGGGAAAAAAAGTGGTGACTGCTTGGAGATCTCCTAAAACATAAGAAGAATTACAGCTCTGTACTCCAAGTCTAAAAAATCCTTATTCCTTATATAGCAAGGAGATTTTATATTCACTCCTCTAGATACTTATTGTCCAGGTTAAGAATTCTGCTAAAAAAAATGTTTAGAAAAAAGGCACAGATTGCTAATCAGACACACAGAGATCTAAACTCTAAGAACAAGGCCTGTTTGAAAGAGGAAATAGTTTTATTAACATAAATAGGATTGAGATCAGGGCCACAGATTCAGAAAAACTCTTACATTTTAAGTAATGAGCTGAATTGTTTAAAATACGGATATTTCAAAGACTGCCCTAAAACAAGTAGTTTATTAATTACTAGATAAACTTGCTAAATTATTAGATTTATTAGACAAATTGCTATATTAAAAAATAGATTAAAGTTAGGTAAGAAATTACTAGATACACAGTAGAGTATGTGGAAAGCTTCACAACTGAAAATTCCAATTTAACCTGATAACTTGGAAGATATTATTAAATTTGCACTTGCTGAAAATATGTTACCTGTTGATTACCAAGAATGTAACACACTTTTAAAGCCTCGCTGTGCAGAAATCTCACACAGCAACCACATATCTGTATTTCTAGTCCTGTCTCCAGGGTTTAGATGGAGACTGCTGACGTGTTACCTAATCAAATCAAGACTCACCTTATTCATGGTCTCCGCATTCTGCTTGGCTAAGACCATCTCTAGAGAATCAGTGACGCTAGTAAACTTGATTGTGTCTGGAGGCTGACGGTATATTTTATCACTCAAGATCTCCCCCGCCTTTTTGGCTTTTTCAACGGCCAAGGAACCAATTGGGACCCAACCGATGCCCCGCAACCATTCAAGGTCAGATTTGTAGCAGTTCTGTTACAAAATACAAAGACAGCTGTCTCATTAATATTGCCAGTTAAACATTTCATATCTACCATGTAACTAATGCTTACTTTTTGTAAGTTGCCTTCCTCCTAGTTCAATCAGCAAAACAATCTCTGTTAGTGACCTAGATTCAGACTCCTTATCTGTCTTCGAGGTATCATTCACCAAGCAACATGTTGGGGAATGGTCAAAGAGTAAAACAAAACCCTGAAAGTCAGTGTAAACTTTTCCTGTAACATTTGTTCCCAACAAATAAATGGTCACCCACTAAGAACAGCAGGTCTTAATTTAAACCATTTTCTCCAAGATAGAACAAAGGAATCCTCTCCACTAAAGTCATGCAACTAAAAAAAAAGTCATACTAGGCAATTCCCTCATTATATGCAGTTAATCTGCATATCAAGGCATTAAAATTGTCTATTATGAAGGATTATACGCAGCTAATTCTACTATTTGGCTAACTGATTATATAAACCATCATAATACTCAACCTTCCTTACACACAGATTAATTCGCTCCTAAAAATCTTAGGACTTTGACTGGAATAGGTAAATCAAAACACAATGTGAAAAAACACTTTATGAGGGAGAGACTTCAAACAGATTCTACAGTTTATATTCCAAGGAAATGACATACACATCAGAACACCAATGCTTATCAGTGAGTACTCACATCACTCTGTAGATCATAGGCCTTCTTAGCATGGATAACATCATTCTGGTCTGGCAGACAGATCCACTGATGCAGATAGTGGCGGTAATCAATGTCGCTGACCAACTCCTGACATTTCTTGGCCAACACGATGCCCAGCATGTCCACCGGGCTACTGAAGTGTGTCTTTGTCTTCTCAAAGGCTTTCTTGTACTCCCTGTCACTCTGGATCTTGGCTACGTGCATCGACCACATCATCTTCGGATCATCCTCTATGTTGCGGGCACCTATGTGGTGGCCAAGCTGCTTGCGATAGCCTTCTTTATACCTGTACTATAGGCAAAAAAAGCATTCAGTGAATTTTAGCTTAGTTTTCTTTATGTCCCTAGCAGCCCCTGTGGCACAACCTCCAGAGAACGTAGGATCTGAAACCAAAGAGAAAGCATTCAGCTGATGAACTGCAGTGTACAGCTACAAAAGGACTCATATAACATTATCTGCCTGATATGAACTTCACATTTTCGCAGAGACTCCCTGGCCTACATATTAAGAGCTACTACTCAGCAACTGAGAGTAAAAAAAGTCCTGAAATTATGACACGGATACGAAAATCCCAAAGTTCAATAAATACCCGCTAAGAATCAGTTAGTGACACTCAAGAACGATAGCCAATTAAACTCGTATTCAATCTATTCAGGAGAAAAAAATGGGAAGAGCATAGAGACAGACACGGAAGTTTAACAGAGACACCGAACACATATATGAAATAAATTTTGATATGAATACCTAATAATAATAAAAAAATATTTACTTTTACACTGTCTTCATTTTTAAACAAAAACTTCCTTTGAGTTTTTCATGTCCAGCTTGGCTGTGCAGCTGCAACATCAGGGGCGTGCAGACTGGCAGCACGCAGCGCAGCACACCACCTCAAAATCCCATCTGTTGCACAAGGACATGCTGCCACAAGCCCACGAGGCACGCGGCTTTGCATCATGTCCATCACCCAGCTCCCACACTCACCCTCTCCACACTGTCTACACATTCCCTCACAACACCACACACCCATAACATGCAGGGACAGCTACAGGCAGACCCTCCAGAACCAACACGTTTACGGGCCACCTGAATGGTAAGGGCAGGTGAGAGCGTTCTTGCCTCCATTCGGCTAACGTTGGGCTTCAACCTCAAGCACCTGGAAACTGCCCGATACGCTCTGCCACCAAGGGCTCCTGTGTACTTACATCACTTGCAATGTCTCTGGAAGCTTTAGCAGCCTTGATGGGAATGGCATCTGCCCGCATGTCGTAGCCCTTCTTCTTCTCTTCCTCCATCGCAAGCTTGTACAGTTTCTGAAGGAAAAACAAGCACGCCCCTCAAGCAACACTGCTTCACGGGCCACAGCACTGCCCAGCACTGGACACTTAAGCCTGGCTCAAACACCCACCTCACTCAAGTTCAACTGGTTCTGCTGGGCTAGCAAAATACCAGGGGTATCCGGCATAATGTGAACGCTGGTTTTATCTTTCTCCCAGGCCGATGTGTACGAGCGCTGAAAAAATTAATACAACGGGAAATAAGATCACGCAAGTACAGGCCAACAAGCTCAGACAGCAACATAGCGCAGCAAACTGAAGCAAGGGGCCTCTACTTTGCACTGACTCAGGAATGCCTTTTCTCACACCAAAACTTTCCAACGCTTCACACTTTTCTTTTCCACACTGCACCCAATCACTGCTCCAACCACACAAAATGGAATTTGGTCTAAAACAAGGAACACACGTCCCTGATGCAAGAGCATGCAATAACCCACCCCCGCAAAAAACAGGCCCTGGAAGGAGAGAGCCCAAAGCCCAGGGAAAGGCAGCCGCTCATTTCCTTCAGCTTGCACACACAAAGAAATCTCACATGGTCCATAATTTCAGAGTTGTGCTTTGCCAGAACCATAGGCATTGAGTCAGGAATGCTTGTGAATTTGATGGTGTCTGGGTGCTGACGATAGTTCTTCTCACTCAGGATCATGCTTGCCCTCTTATTCTTCTCATCGTCCAGCGAACCACTTGGGGACCACCCAGTGCCCCTCAGCCACAGAAGGTCGGACTTGTACACATTCTGAAAGGACACGCAAGGACACAAAGCAGATCAGCAGCCTCCTTACTCCACGCAACCCCTCCTCCTACCAACCAAACCTCAGTGCTCTCCAGTTGGCAAAAGCACACGTGGAGCCTTGTACCTCATCACCTAATGCTCTTTATACCATTCTCCACTGCACACATGGCTTGCCTTTGCCCACTGTCGGTCCTCCAAAAGATAATACGTGACTCCGTTGCCCTTCCCCTGCCATACACAACTCTAGCCACCTGCAGCAACCCTCCCCACAAAATGATCAAGGCAAGACAGGACTCTTCTGCGACCACAAAGTTACACCCCACACAAACTGCACCACTGCCCCATCACAACACCAACTCTCACCAACACAGTATGGCCACAACACACACTCAGTCCCACAGAATCAGCATAGACTCATGCTCCCCACCTGGACCTTCTCCAACAAAGGAAAAGAACACAACAGACACCTCTGGTTGTCACACAGCCACTAAAGAATAACTTACATCACTCTGAAGGTCGTACACTTTCCTGGCTTGTACAACATCGTTCTGGTCTGGCAGACAGGTCCACCGATGCAGAGTGTGCTTGTAATCAATGTCGCTGACCAACTCCTGACATTTCTTGGCCAACACGATGCCCAGCATGTCCACCGGGCTACTGAAGTGTGTCTTTGTCTTCTCAAAGGCTTTCTTGTACTCCCTGTCACTCTGGATCTTGGCTACATGCATCGACCACATCATCTTCGGATCATCCTCTATGTTGCGGGCACCTATGTGGTGGCCAAGCTGCTTGCGATAGCCTTCTTTATACCTGTACTGCAGGGTTAAAGAAGCTCAGTAAGTTCCTGACCGGCTCTTCTCCCTCCTGACACGACTCTGCAGCAGCATCTATGAACGAGCACTTTGCTAATGGAGCCTGGCAAGATCGCCACGCGCAGCACAGCCCTACTGTGTCCTACACTTCCATCCCACCCCACGCCTACTCTGGGCCACGGGAAGCACATGGAGGCTCAGACGGCAACTCCAACCAAGCTAGCTTGGGCACCAGCAGCGATGCATGCCAGCAGACAGGGTCTCTGCACAACCTAAGCATCTGCACAGAGAGGCCAGCTCAGCAGCTGGGATGCAAAACTTGGCAAAAACCACCGGACTGCTCCAGCAGGCAACCTGGGCCTCACCTGCACAGCCCTGACTGCACTCACCCACACAGCCCACAGCAGCTGACACACACCACTGCTCCATGCTCTCCTGCACAGTGCTCAGGACTCGTATTCTCCCAGCCCGGTGTGTGTTCGCAGCCGCAGGCCTACAGCCACTAAGCTTGGGAAGTGTCAAGGGCCAACACCACACTTTTTCCCTCGCCTCTTACTGAAATGTCAAGTAAGACTGATGAGAGATTCAACTCATCTCCCTACAGTAAGGGAACAAATCTGAACCACAGAATCTCGCATGAGAGAGTAAATTGCAGAGCTAAGCCCTGAAAAGATACTCTGGGGCACAGGAATGACAGGCCTACAGTGACTGCACCTGCCCCCAATCCAGACAGAAATGATTAATGCCCCGGTCTGTGGTGGTGCAGCCCCCGAGGCCACTCTGAGATCCCAGGATAAGCCCTTTTGTGGTGTTATCTTGGTCGTAAGTGCAGCAATTTGGGTGTCAGACACTCCCTGTCCATACACTTGGGCCATCTGCTTCCTGAATTGTATACCAGAATGCCTCAGCACAAATTGTGGCCAGAATGTAAAATACTGACCAAAGCCAACCATCTCTAGATCCTATAAATAGTGAGCCAAAAGGGAGCTTGAGTTCCCCGGGATTGCAGCAGGTCTTGTGACCCAGTATCTCTCCTTGAGCCGGGACACCTCTCAGGGTATATTTCGTGAGGATTGAAGGATCGTTCATCGATGATTTCATGAGGATTAAACGTCCTAACTTTGCAGGGTTCACTGAACGTCCGTTGATGAATGCCAGCATATAAAAGTGAGTAATTCATGCAACTCATGAAAAGGGAAATTTTAATCACAAGCAAACCTTGGGGTGTTTGTGTGTGTGCAATTGGATTCAGAACTGTTGGCTGGCTGGCTGGCTGTGTGTGTGTGACTTGATTTAGAGCTGTTTGTCGGTCTGTCTGTCCTGTGTGTGTGATTTGATTTGAACCGCACCTCTGTGTGTGCAACGCTGCTGTAAGTTTCACGTGATCCTTGCCATCCTCAAGTCTTTAAATATGTCAATATTTTGCCTGTAACAAATTCCATTGAACGACTCTGTTAAATTGGCTGATGCTTCAGTGCTGTTAAGATTTATATAACCTAATTCTGTGATCTACCTCAAAAATATTAATAATTCTTAAATTGCTGCTAAACCAAAGCAGTACAAAAAATCATATTCGTGATAGGTCTTAACACAAAACTTGGTTTGGGTTTTGTTTCCTCATGTCCAGCTCGGCTGTGCAGCTGCAACATCAGGGGCGTGCAGACTGGCAGCACGCAGCGCAGCACACCACCTCAAAATCCCATCTGTTGCACAAGGACATGCTGCCACAAGCCCACGAGGCACGCGGCTTTGCATCATGTCCATCACCCAGCTCCCACACTCACCCTCTCCACACTGTCTACACATTCCCTCACAACACCACACACCCATAACATGCAGGGACAGCTACAGGCAGACCCTCCAGAACCAACACGTTTACGGGCCACCTGAATGGTAAGGGCAGGTGAGAGCGTTCTTGCCTCCATTCGGCTAACGTTGGGCTTCAACCTCAAGCACCTGGAAACTGCCCGATACGCTCTGCCACCAAGGGCTCCTGTGTACTTACATCACTTGCAATGTCTCTGGAAGCTTTAGCAGCCTTGATGGGAATGGCATCTGCCCGCATGTCGTAGCCCTTCTTCTTCTCTTCCTCCATCGCAAGCTTGTACAGTTTCTGAAGGAAAAACAAGCACGCCCCTCAAGCAACACTGCTTCACGGGCCACAGCACTGCCCAGCACTGGACACTTAAGCCTGGCTCAAACACCCACCTCACTCAAGTTCAACTGGTTCTGCTGGGCTAGCAAAATACCAGGGGTATCCGGCATAATGTGAACGCTGGTTTTATCTTTCTCCCAGGCCGATGTGTACGAGCGCTGAAAAAATTAATACAACGGGAAATAAGATCACGCAAGTACAGGCCAACAAGCTCAGACAGCAACATAGCGCAGCAAACTGAAGCAAGGGGCCTCTACTTTGCACTGACTCAGGAATGCCTTTTCTCACACCAAAACTTTCCAACGCTTCACACTTTTCTTTTCCACACTGCACCCAATCACTGCTCCAACCACACAAAATGGAATTTGGTCTAAAACAAGGAACACACGTCCCTGATGCAAGAGCATGCAATAACCCACCCCCGCAAAAAACAGGCCCTGGAAGGAGAGAGCCCAAAGCCCAGGGAAAGGCAGCCGCTCATTTCCTTCAGCTTGCACACACAAAGAAATCTCACATGGTCCATAATTTCAGAGTTGTGCTTTGCCAGAACCATAGGCATTGAGTCAGGAATGCTTGTGAATTTGATGGTGTCTGGGTGCTGACGATAGTTCTTCTCACTCAGGATCATGCTCGCCCTCTTATTCTTCTCATCGTCCAGCGAACCACTTGGGGACCACCCAATGCCCCTCAGCCACAGAAGGTCGGACTTGTACACATTCTGAAAGGACACACAAGGACACAAAGCAGATCAGCAGCCTCCTTACTCCAGGCAACCCCTCCTCCTACCAACCAAACCTCTGCCTACCAAAACACACTCCCCTGGGTCAACCCGCCGGACACTACAAAGGGATTCCCATGGACATCAGCTCCCCTCAACCCAGTTCCCCATGCCTACAACACCACAAGCAGGTGCCAAGCAATCCACAGAGCCTCACACAACATCTTTGTAGTCTCCCTGAGAGAGACCTGACCCATTTAGCGCTCTCCAGTTGGCAGAAGCACACGTGGAGCCTTGTACCTCATCACCTAATGCTCTTTATACCATTCTCCACTGCACACATGGCTTGCCTTTGCCCACTGTCGGTCCTCCAAAAGATAATACGTGACTCCGTTGCCCTTCCCCTGCCATACACAACTCTAGCCACCTGCAGCAACCCTCCCCACAAAATGATCAAGGCAAGACAGGACTCCTCTGTGACCTCAAACTATGACCCCACAAAAACTGCATCCCAGGCCATTCTGTACAAAATCTCAGCAAAAAGAAAGCTGGAATGCTGAGATCTCTCATGAACTGTAAAATTAGAAAACAAAAGGTCCTGGATGAGAAAACTTGAAACTGAAAATGTCCTTTCAATACAAACACAGTGGCAATGGTTTTAAACTGACAGAGGGTAGATTTAGATTAGATATTAGGAAGAAATTCTATACTGTGAGGGTGGTGAGACAGTCGAACACGTTGTCCAGGTAAGTTGTGGATGCACCATCAGTGGAAGTGTTCAAGGCCAGGTTGGATGGGGCTTTGAGCAACCTGGTCCAGTGGAAGGTATCTCTGACCATGGCAGGGGGTTGGAACTAGATGGTCTTCAAGGTCCCTTCCAGCCCAAAGCATTCTATGGTTCTATAATTCTGTGATGCTGCAAGATTGTACAGCCACAACACAGTCTCAGTCCCACAGAATCAGCATAGACTCATGCTCCCCACCTGGACCTTCTCCAACAAAGGAAAAGAACACAACAGACACCTCTGGTTGTCACACAGCCACTAAAGAATAACTTACATCACTCTGAAGGTCGTACACTTTCCTGGCTTGTACAACATCGTTCTGGTCTGGCAGACAGGTCCACCGATGCAGAGTGTGCTTGTAATCAATGTCGCTGACCAACTCCTGACATTTCTTGGCCAACACGATGCCCAGCATGTCCACCGGGCTACTGAAGTGTGTCTTTGTCTTCTCAAAGGCTTTCTTGTACTCCCTGTCACTCTGGATCTTGGCTACATGCATTGACCATATCATCTTCGGATCATCCTCTATGTTGCGGGCACCTATGTGGTGGCCAAGCTGCTTGCGATAGCCTTCTTTATACCTGTACTGCAGGGTTAAAGAAGCTCAGTAAGTTCCTGACCGGCTCTTCTCCCTCCTGACACGACTCTGCAGCAGCATCTATGAACGAGCACTTTGCTAATGGAGCCTGGCAAGATCGCCACGCGCAGCACAGCCCTACTGTGTCCTACACTTCCATCCCACCCCACGCCTACTCTGGGCCACGGGAAGCACATGGAGGCTCAGACGGCAACTCCAACCAAGCTAGCTTGGGCACCAGCAGCGATGCATGCCAGCAGACAGGGTCTCTGCACAACCTAAGCATCTGCACAGAGAGGCCAGCTCAGCAGCTGGGATGCAAAACTTGGCAAAAACCACCGGACTGCTCCAGCAGGCAACCTGGGCCTCACCTGCACAGCCCTGACTGCACTCACCCACACAGCCCACAGCAGCTGACACACACCACTGCTCCATGCTCTCCTGCACAGTGCTCAGGACTCGTATTCTCCCAGCCCGGTGTGTGTCCGCAGCCGCAGGCCTACAGCCACTAAGCTTGGGAAGTGTCAAGGGCCAACACCACACTTTTTCCCTCGCCTCTTACTGAAATGTCAAGTAAGACTGACGAGAGATTGATCTCCCTACAGTAAGGGAACAAACCTGAACCACAGAATCTCGCATGAGAGAGTAAATTGCAGAGCTAAGCCCTGAAAAGATACTCTGGGGCACAGGAATGACAGGCCTACAGTGACTGCACCTGCCCCCAATCCAGACAGAAACAATCAATGCCCAGGGCTTAGCACAAAACTTGGTTTGGGTTTTGTTTCCTCATGTCCAGCTCGGCTGTGCAGCTGCAACATCAGGGGCGTGCAGACTGGCAGCACGCAGCGCAGCACACCACCTCAAAATCCCATCTGTTGCACAAGGACATGCTGCCACAAGCCCACGAGGCACGCGGCTTTGCATCATGTCCATCACCCAGCTCCCACACTCACCCTCTCCACACTGTCTACACATTCCCTCACAACACCACACACCCATAACATGCAGGGACAGCTACAGGCAGACCCTCCAGAACCAACACGTTTACGGGCCACCTGAATGGTAAGGGCAGGTGAGAGCGTTCTTGCCTCCATTCGGCTAACGTTGGGCTTCAACCTCAAGCACCTGGAAACTGCCCGATACGCTCTGCCACCAAGGGCTCCTGTGTACTTACATCACTTGCAATGTCTCTGGAAGCTTTAGCAGCCTTGATGGGAATGGCATCTGCCCGCATGTCGTAGCCCTTCTTCTTCTCTTCCTCCATCGCAAGCTTGTACAGTTTCTGAAGGAAAAACAAGCACGCCCCTCAAGCAACACTGCTTCACGGGCCACAGCACTGCCCAGCACTGGACACTTAAGCCTGGCTCAAACACCCACCTCACTCAAGTTCAACTGGTTCTGCTGGGCTAGCAAAATACCAGGGGTATCCGGCATAATGTGAACGCTGGTTTTATCTTTCTCCCAGGCCGATGTGTACGAGCGCTGAAAAAATTAATACAACGGGAAATAAGATCACGCAAGTACAGGCCAACAAGCTCAGACAGCAACATAGCGCAGCAAACTGAAGCAAGGGGCCTCTACTTTGCACTGACTCAGGAATGCCTTTTCTCACACCAAAACTTTCCAACGCTTCACACTTTTCTTTTCCACACTGCACCCAATCACTGCTCCAACCACACAAAATGGAATTTGGTCTAAAACAAGGAACACACGTCCCTGATGCAAGAGCATGCAATAACCCACCCCCGCAAAAAACAGGCCCTGGAAGGAGAGAGCCCAAAGCCCAGGGAAAGGCAGCCGCTCATTTCCTTCAGCTTGCACACACAAAGAAATCTCACATGGTCCATAATTTCAGAGTTGTGCTTTGCCAGAACCATAGGCATTGAGTCAGGAATGCTTGTGAATTTGATGGTGTCTGGGTGCTGACGATAGTTCTTCTCACTCAGGATCATGCTCGCCCTCTTATTCTTCTCATCGTCCAGCGAACCACTTGGGGACCACCCAGTGCCCCTCAGCCACAGAAGGTCGGACTTGTACACATTCTGAAAGGACACGCAAGGACACAAAGCAGATCAGCAGCCTCCTTACTCCACGCAACCCCTCCTCCTACCAACCAAACCTCAGTGCTCTCCAGTTGGCAAAAGCACACGTGGAGCCTTGTACCTCATCACCTAATGCTCTTTATACCATTCTCCACTGCACACATGGCTTGCCTTTGCCCACTGTCGGTCCTCCAAAAGATAATACGTGACTCCGTTGCCCTTCCCCTGCCATACACAACTCTAGCCACCTGCAGCAACCCTCCCCACAAAATGATCAAGGCAAGACAGGACTCTTCTGCGACCACAAAGTTACACCCCACACAAACTGCACCACTGCCCCATCACAACACCAACTCTCACCAACACAGTATGGCCACAACACACACTCAGTCCCACAGAATCAGCATAGACTCATGCTCCCCACCTGGACCTTCTCCAACAAAGGAAAAGAACACAACAGACACCTCTGGTTGTCACACAGCCACTAAAGAATAACTTACATCACTCTGAAGGTCGTACACTTTCCTGGCTTGTACAACATCGTTCTGGTCTGGCAGACAGGTCCACCGATGCAGAGTGTGCTTGTAATCAATGTCGCTGACCAACTCCTGACATTTCTTGGCCAACACGATGCCCAGCATGTCCACCGGGCTACTGAAGTGTGTCTTTGTCTTCTCAAAGGCTTTCTTGTACTCCCTGTCACTCTGGATCTTGGCTACGTGCATCGACCACATCATCTTCGGATCATCCTCTATGTTGCGGGCCCCTATGTGGTGGCCAAGTTGCTTTCGGTATGCAGTTTTGTATTGGTACTAATTGAATGGAGAAACAACAATTATCTCCTCTTTTCAAGCTGCAGTTTAAATTTCTCTGTTGTTAATATAGCTGTCAAAAGTAGCATATGTAATATATATATATATAATTTTTTTTAGTATTTTTCCAACATTTTTGGTGGTTTTGTTGTGTGTCTAGAAGATATTAACTGATTTTTTAATAGTTATATATTATCTCATTGTAAATCATTGTATTTAGTTTAACTAACTTTACACCATTAAGAATTATACAACCTCTGGCAAGGGCAGCAATATAAGAGTGTTAAAATTTTAGACCTCTTCTCCTTTTAAATAGAAAACATCTTTATCCAAACGTGTGTACCAGCTCTATGCCCCACTATTATTTTCACTCTGTAAGACTTACTTCACTAGCTATGTCTCTGGATGCCTTTGCTGACTTGAGGGGTATAGCATCAGGAGGAAGATCGTAGCCTTTCCTCTTCAGCTCTTCATATCCTAACTTGTAATGTTTCTGTTGGAGAAGGATTCAAAGTAATTATTGCAAATAAAGCTCTCTAGAGAGTTTTTCAATACTAAAACTTTCCTCACCTGATTATTGAAAATAAAGTAGGAGATTCCAAACAGAGTTTCATTCATCAAATTAAATTCCATAGCTTGCTTTTAATAATGTGCATTTTGTAACTAATGATATAAAATATTTAAAAATTACTATATGTATGTTTTCTGATCAACTCATTCAAGATCAAAATTTTCTTTTAGTTAACATATTAATCTGAATGATTCATAGAGTCTTCTACAGAGGTGAGTAATACAACCCCATAATTCTCTACAGCCAATTTCAATTGCAATCATTTTTGTCTTCTTGAGTTCTTATGATAGAGCTGCTAACATTTCTTTAGTTTATATTTCTTCCATTATAAGCAGGAATTTTATGTAGAATTACATAATCCTATGTAATTCTGAAGAGGCAATTCAATATAATGAGACATTTTAACAAGAATGACAGGCTTACAAAAAAGTACTGAATATTTCTACAATGTAATATGATCAGTAGGGATGAAAGAGAAAACTGCTAACTTGTGTTGAATATTTTCTTGGTATTTTTTATATTCTAGCAACTCCACTTCCACTTTATATTTTAGCAATTCCACTTGGGCTTCCCAGTGCATAACAATTTTCACAGGAAAAGATCACAGGTGTGCTTACAGCTGTTAGAATTGCAGAATTACTCTCCTGCATTTTAAACTAAAGCCACAATGGGTAATTCCAAATTCCAAATATTGTGGAGACACACTTACATCACTTGTGTTAATTAAGTTTGATTTAGCCAGCAAAATTTCAGGAGTATCAGGCATAATGTGAACCTGAGTCTTGTCCTTGTCCCAGGCTTCTCTGTACAGTATCTGTAAAGAGACATAAACAGAAATACCCTGTCTGATAAAAGGCTCTCATGCATAGCAGTAAATTCAGTTTACCTTTTCTCTACAATAGCAAAGCAAAGATGTACTATGCAAGCATGAGCGATGTAAACAACGCAAGATATTAAAATCAAATAATACAACAACTTCTTACTGAAATACCACCTTTTCTTCTTCTTTACATCCATGAAATATCAAGGAAACAGCATTATGATAATACATTTACATACAACATACTAAAGGGTCTTATGTGCAGTTATTACTGAATAAGTTATACAGCACTAAAGACCTTAATCTTCTGAACAAGGTGTAGTACTTCTTGAAAACTGAGCAGTAAGGAACTGATCGTAAACATCTGGTATTTGTATATTTTAAGCACATGTTCTGATATGGAGATCTTTTTAACAAATGTATACTAACATATTCATTTATTGAATCACATGTTCTGTCTCTAGAGGTAACTTACATCACTTCTGTTTTTGGCATTAGATTTTGCTAAAACGATATCCATGGCATCTGGGATACTGGTGAACTTAATGGTATCTGGGTGCTGCCGGTACTTCTTTTCACTCAGTATTTCAGAAGCTTTCTTGTTCTTTTCAGATTCCAAAGATCCCAGAGGACTCCATCCAAGGCCTCTGAGCCATTGTAGATCTGACTTATACAGATTCTGTTAAGGAAAAATAAAAATCAAAACCACAGTAGATTATTTCCCTGTTCATTTAGTAAACCATATTAAATGACTAACTGGTATTTTAGCTTCAATCAGATCTATACTGACATCAAAAGGGAGTTATTAAAGATACTTTTCAATAAGCAGTAAATATCTTACAAAAAAAAAAATTAATTAAATCCAGAGGAAGCTTACATCACTCTGTAGTTCGTAGACCCTCTTTGCCTGGGTGACATCATTCTGGTCTGGCAGACAAGTCCAGCGGTGTAGCATATGTTTGTAGTCTATATCGCTAACCAATTCCTGGCACTTCTTAGCCAGAAGGAAGCCTAACATGTCCACGGGCATATTAAACTTTGTCTTCCACTTTTCAAAATCTTTCTTGTACTCCCTCTCACTCTGCATCTTAGCTACTTGCATAGACCACAACATCTTAGGATCATCCTGTAAGCTGCGGAATCCAATGTGATGTCCCTGCTGCTTCCGGTAACCTTCTTTGTACTTGTACTAAAATTATAAAGGTTACGTTATTGAAATTGCAGTAAGAAACAGACAGTGGTAAAATATATAAGCAAAATATCAATATATTCACTCAATTCAATGTTTCTTATTACCAATGAAATGAGCAACTTGTTATGGCACCGCATGTAAAGGCTTAGTAGCCCCTTGATGTCAGTGAATGCTCTCCCTGGGAATAAACAGAGTCCCTGGAGAGGAAGACTGCATGGCTATAAGAATGGTCCTCCCGTGCCATCTGATTCATATATTCATGAAATGTTGCTTACGTCACTTGCAATGTCCCTTGAAGCTTTGGCAGCTTTCACTGAAATGGCTTCAGGTGTGAGGTCATAGCCTTTCTTTATCATTTCCTCCCAGCCAAGCTTGTATAGTTTCTAAAATTGAAAACAATACTAATTAAAAAGTCTTAGTAATACGTATGTCACCTTCTATTTAGATATGCTAATGATCCATATTACCAAATTCTGGTCACCTCACAGGCTTCAGTTACAAGAGGAGGGCTGCTAGAATGGGAGCTGAAAAGTGGGAAACCAATAAGCAAGGAACGCAGATCTTCCAGGTCTTAGGCTAGTGATTAAACAGTCTTTCTTTACTGCAGCAGCTTCCTACTATAGCTTATCTTGGGGATTTGAAACATATCTGGGGAATTTGAAATACATACATCTGGGATAACTTAAAACTTTCCAATTGGCTTAACAAAATTTTAATTAATAAGGCAGTAATATAGCCATTTAATAGCCAATTCGGTTTGTGTGCAGTTGATTTTAAGTACCAGCATTTGCAAGTCAAAGATTTGCTGCTGAAGAATCACGCAAAGCAAAACCTAAGTATTTTATACTGGCACAACTGTCACTTTGTCATATTTGAAAGCTGACAGAAGAGTTAGAATCACTACATGTATTTATTTTCCCATACGCTAAGTTAAAAATACACACAATGAACTTGTAATTTTATAGTAAAGAACTTTCAACATGATTGATTTCTATGGTAAGCACAGAGTATGGACTATGCATATCTAGATTTCAAAAATATGACTTATATTTTCCATACATTATAGTGTAATTTAGGCTGTTACTTTGCTAGCCTGAAGACAGTACTTATTGCTACTCTGAAAATATTACTCACATAAAAATTCTTGCCTCTGTTCTAAATCCCCCATTCCGCTTCTAACTTACATATATTAATTACTTATTTTGAAATCGGAGGCACCTTTAAATTTGAAGAAAGTAGATATTAATTTAAAATGTAATAGGAAGTATTAAAAAACTTTACCTGACTGTAGTTCGCCTTGTTTTGTTTTGCCTGTAGAATATCTGGTGTATCCGGCATCACATGAACCTGAATTTTATCCTTCTCCCAAGCCTGAGTATAAGCATGCTATTGAAAAAAGTGACATCAGATGTGTTAATATAAATGACAAAGGATGGCTTTCACCTTTCCATTTGCTCACTTTGGATATGGATGGGTAAAGAGACAAAGGTGCTGACTTAGATTTATTTTACTATGTGATGACCTAATCCAGAATCAGCTGAATTAGGATCCAGACTAATGAAGTCCAACTATCAAGATTTTCAGGGCCATTAATTTCTAGACAAGAATGAGAAGAATTGAGGTTGGAGAGGTAGCAATGAGAAAAATGAGAAAAGATTTATTTAACCAATGCTATTTATCAATAACTGAGTGTTTCATTAAGAAAAAAAAAAAAGAGGAACCTCTAAGTGACAGTTGTTTTACCTAGGGAAACACTGCTACATAAAGGTGGTGACAGAGACTTACAGACTGTTTATTGAAATGGATTATATGTGAATGCCTGCCTAATTTTCCCCATAAATACTCACTTTGTTCATTATATTTGCATTCTGCTTTGCAAGGACCATGTCCATGGAGTCATTCTGTTTGGTAAAGGGGAACATGCTGGGGTGCTGGCGGTATTTCTGATCACTCGCAATTTCTGTGGCTTTCTTAGATTTCTCCACATCCAGGGAACCAGCAGGACTCCAACCGATACCCTTGAACCACTCATTGTAATCCTGCTTGTACTCATTCTGCCAAACAGAACACAAAAGGAAAGTTTACAATTTACAAATGGCTCATGGAAAGTAACTCTGTTGTTTCCAGAACACAGCCATAATGAAAAAAACAGGAAAAAAAGTCACAGCTGTGAAGGACAGAAGGAAAACAGAAACTTACGTCACTTTGTATCTGATTCATGTTTCTGTACAGTTCCAAACTCATTGCATCTGGTAGAAGCATATAATGGTGAATCAGTCGTTTGTAGTTAGTATTGGTTACACGATCTTGCGCCTCCTTAGCTGCCACGATGCTGAGTGTATCAGAAGGCGTTTGGTAATGTGTCTTGCTCGACTCATAAGCTTTCTTATATTCACGATCAGACTGCATCTTCGCCACTTGCATATAATGGACAAGTTTGGGATCATCCTGAAGGCTGCGGAAGCCTACAAGTTTTCCCTTGTCTTGTTCATAACCTAATTTGTATTTATACTGTAAAGAGAACAGAGACAGAGACTTTAATTCTACTTCATTTGTTTAATTAGCAATATCTATCTTGTAAGGAAAAAAACTCCAAAACTTAGATTAAAATAAGATTTTTACATTGTTAAGAAAACATCACAAAGCATATAGAGGTGGTGGCTTTGTCCACCTACTCTTAGGGTGCACTCTAAAGCAAATGTCTATCTTCCCTTCTAAAAGGAGGATATTTAAAACACTTTCTTAATAAATGAAATTTCCTTACAATAGTTTATTCTGCAAATTGACTTTACAGTGGCAGCAACATCCCCTATGCTGTCCAAAAAAAAAAAAAAAAGGTGGGCTAAATAACCTGTCCTTAGGCCCTAACTTCAGCCCTCTCTCAGGCTGGATTTGCCCCTGCCACAGCAAATCCCTCATCACTGATACACAAAGGATTTCCGAATGGTCCTGATGCCAGAAGCTTGTATTCTCTGCACCAAGAAATTTAATGGGACTTTCACCAAAGGAATAAAGATAACTGTACTGCAGCAGTAAAACTAATTTAAGTTTGTGTCTGTTCTTCTCAAATATTTCTAAAAATGGTCTCTGAACATTCTGTCTAAACTACAAATATACAACATACATGTATAAACTATCCAAGCACCATCACACTGAGGAATGAACTGGCTTAATTTTTTTCTAAGAGTGCCTCATATATCTCCTTACCTTTCCAATAAATTGTTCTTTAACCCTGTTAGAAAATGTATTAGAATATATATCGAATATAAGAATTATTTACAAGCAAGACAATAAAGAGACTACATATAATTGGCATATAAAATTGAATTGTGTCAAGAAATTAATGCTTTACAATATCTGAAATGGATCGTCTTTTCTTTCAAGCACTTACGTCACTAGCAATATCCCTAGAAGCTTTGGCAGCTTTAATAGGGATAGCATCAGCTCTGAGATCATACCCTTTCTTCCTAGATTCTTCAAATGAAAGTCTGTACATTTTCTGTGAAAAGAAAGAGAAACATCCTTTAAAAAAGCAAAACACACCACACTTACTTAAACAAAACTCTATTCATTTTATATGATAACTTGAAATACAGACTATTCATATGTTTAACACTCCTTGAAGAGGTGTTTAAGGCACTCAGGCACACAGAGAGATGAATACTCCTTCAAAATTAACTCCAGTCCTAGTATTCATACATCAGTGCAGCTGGACTGTGCTATAATTAGTAACAATAACCTATAACAAAGGATGAGAAATTGAATCTATTTCCCACATGCACAAATACTGGTGAAAAGTTACATCTACAAGGATATGGGCTTTAAAAAAATGTGATAAATATGTCTATTTCTGTGCACATTAAAGATGAGCACAGTCACAAACAGTGCTTTACCTAGCATATGCAGATTCAACAACTGGCTACTGAAAAACTGTCTATAACATCACCTGTTACTGAAGGAATAGGTTCAGTCTGCAAGAATGAATTTCGAACCCAGTACAAAACTTTGTGCATGGGGAAATGAAATAATAAATACAGTAACAAACATAGATAGTACTCAAACTCTACTATTTTGTTAGTAACTATTATATTGTAATGCCCTACATGAACACTTCATAATCTGACTATAAACATTATGGCTTTTTCTTGGCAACTTTTGGTATTTATTTTTCAGGAAGGAAGTGGGGAAAAGGAAAATTGATAGCTTTTTCTGGAATTACTACAGATTTGCGAAGTGAGAATTAGGGAGACTTTTGTATGCCATCATCTCACTTATTCCTAATAAAAAAAATAAGAGCAACATCATAGTCTTACAAACAGTACTCACATCACTTAAATTAAATGCATTAACTTTTGCTAATGCAATCTGTGGAATATCTGGTGTGATGTGAACTTTCTTTTTGTCTTCTTCCCATGCTTGTTTGTACTTGTGCTGGAAGGATAAAAAAAAGAAATGTCAACATGACCAAAAAATTAAATAAAACAATTTAAAAGAATATTTCCTATTTGAAATATAAATTTTCTTTACAATGATGCAACTACTAACACGGTAGGAACATTTGTCTTTTTATTTTTAGCACTTAGAAGCAGCGTGAATCAGGAATAGCTCTCATGAAGTTAATTGTGTGAGGCTGACATAAGAGTGGAAGAAATATCGACCTTGCTAGAGCATTTTATTGCTTGCCTCTTGCCCAGCTTGCCCAGCAGTGTATTCAAGCACACTGAACAGCAGAAAACAATAGGTTTCAAAATGTACTGGGTCTGGCTGGGACAGAGTCAATCCTCTTCACAGCAGCTCACACAGTGCTGTGTTTTCGATTTGTGACTAAAACGATGATAACACACTAACGTTTCAGCTGTTGCTGCACAGGGTTTGCACAGTATCAAGGCTTTCTCTGTTTCTCACTCTGCCCTCGCAGTGAATAGACTGGGTGGTGTGCAAGAGGTTGGGAGGGCACATAAGCAGGCAGATGAACCCAGCCAGCCAAAGACATGTTCCATGCCATGTAACATCATGCTCAGCAAATAAAGAGGGAGAGGAGGGGGTTTAGGGAGGTTGCACATCTTTTGCTTGGGAGCTGGCTGGCCATCAGTCTACCTGTGGGAGGTGGCGAGTGATTGCTTTTGCATCACTTGTTTTGTTTTCTTTCTCTCTTCTTCCACTTCTTCTTTGCTTATTAAACATTTTTTATCCTGACCCACAAGTTTTTTTGCTTTTACTCTGCCTTTCCTCTTCTCCCATCCCACCGGGGAGGAGGGGAGGATGTGAGTGAGTGGCTGTGTGGTGCTTAGACCCCTGTTGGGGTCAACCCACAACTAAAGGCCAAGTCAGAAGGTATACCAAAAAAATTGTTAGACGTGGAAGATTATTAGTTTACCTCCTGGAAAATAAGTATCAGTTGAGAGAGGCAATAGAGCTTTACTTAGTGGAAACGGAGCTAATGGAAGTGCACATAAGATTCCGATGGTCCCTGTAACTACAATGCACATGAACTCTAGACATTTCTAAAGAACATCAGTAGATTACATCAGTTCAGCAGGAGAATCAGAAAATTAATATCTCATTATAAAAGCATTCACATCATGCAGCAATTCCATATTAATGTAATAGGCATCAGATGAAAAGGACCATACATTTAAAAGCCTAAGTTCTATTTCCAAAAGGGATTACTCCAGTATTTTTAGCCCCTAGATTTAAACTGCTAAAAGTCTACAATCAGTTACCTTGGGTAATTAATTCTTATTTATTAATTCAATTAAATGTAAATTAAATTAAAAATGTAATTAAATTAAATATTTATTAATAAAATGTGACCTCCAGGTCTGTCTTTATACATATTTCTTAGAAATATTAGGGTCATGCTTTGCTTTCAGGTATATTAAAGGTCTATTAAGATGAAATACAATTACAGTCAAGCATATTCATTAGCTGCCAAAACTGACAATTTCCAAAGCTATGCATACAGTAAGATTGACTGTTACATCAGGTATAGTTCATTTCTTACTGCTGCAAACTTAAATGAGTTTCGATGAACACTTTCTTACCTCATCCATGATTTTAGCATTGTTTAAAGCTAAGACCATGTTCATGGAATCCATAGGAACAGAATACTTCAACTTGTCTGGATGCTGGCGATACTTCTTTTCACTAACGATTTCCATCGCTTTTTTGTTCTTCTCAGCTTCCATGGAGCCCAGTGGCATCCATCCAACACCCTTCATACTTTCATCATATTCTGCTCTGTATTGATTCTGGAAGCAGAAAGAAGAGAAAATAATCAGATGCATGAAAAAGTCTGTAAATCGTGACACTTCTTTCTGTGTTTAATGACTTAGATTTTGAATGCACTTACTCTAAAAATAGGCAAACTATCAATATGTATTCAAGGTTTATTTAGAAACACATTTGTTACAGTGCTGTCTTTTATTACTCTGCCTTTTATACAGCGGTAGATCCTCCTTATGATGTATATAGATTGCTTGCATGAGATTACATGCTAAGGCTCTCTTTAAGAGGAAGATTATCTTGAATCACTATACGGAGAAAAGAAAGGCCCTCTTCTCTAGAGGTTAAACATCCCAGAAAATCTGAGAATATAGCCACTTTGCTGGTTTCCCCTTCTTCTGAAAAGATATCTTTTTGGAAGTACAAGATAAAACTATTAATGAAAAGTGAAGTTTTTCCCATCTTGGCCTGCACACAAGTATTGCCCCTGAAGAGCCTGATGGGACATGTAAGCAGTAAATATCCATTTTACTTTATACATAAAATTGCTTATCTCTGAGCCCAAATTCTTAAGCAATAGGTATAATTTAATATTTCAGAGTCTTAGAAAAATACAATGGCTATCATTGCTGAAGGTCTCATTTAATTTACTACATTTTAGTACATAACAACTAATTTCACTAAGAAAATAGTACTATTTATCTTACAGTATACTTTCATAAAGTAATCATCATTGTAATGCAAAGGTGAAGAGTCTCTCACTTACATCACTTTGTATCTGCATCATGTTTTTGGCTAATTCAAGACTCATAGCATCAGGCAAAACATTGTAGGTATGGATCAAGTTTTTGTAGTTCACATTTGTAGCCACTTCCTGTGCTTTCTTGGCTGCCACAACACTGACCATGTCAACTGGAGTATGGAAATTAGTCTTTGCTTTCTCATAATCTTTTTTGTATTCACGATCAGATTGCATCTTAGCCACCTGCATGAAGTGCACCAGCTTGGGGTCGTCTTCAAGGCTGCGGAACCCAATATGTTTTCCTTTCTCTTTTTCGTAGGCCAGTTTGTATTTATACTGACAGCAGGAAAGAGAAAGAACAGCAAAAACTTAAATCAAAAAAGTGCACTCTTAAGCTCAATGTTATCTCTGAAAACACAGAAAATATTTGTTCTTTTTCATTACAAGATCTCAGGTTTAGTCATTTAAACACACTCAGTCTTACAAAATAGCCCACTGAACGACAGGAACATGAAGCTCAGCAGCTTGCTGAACAAAAAGCAAAAAAGCACAATTCAGTGTTATTCCACTAGAGAGCAAGTACTGCAAAGGTTTATGCCATCAAGCATGTAATTGAAACCTAGACAACTCAAGATGCTTGAAAAAAAACCACATTTGCGTGTAACAGAGCACTTGGAAAACATTCTGTCTGTCTTTGTAGCTACTCTGAGTACGATCACACAATCAAACTTACATCACTTGCAATGTCTCTGGAGGCTTTGGCTGCTTTTATTGGAATAGCGTCTGGCTGCATGTCATAACCTTTCTTCTTGTCTTCCTCCCATCCAGCTTTGTAAAGTTTCTAAGTTAAAATGTAAAAGAGAACAGGTACCCTATTATGAAGGCAGAACTACTGAAGTGCCCTACATCTGAATTTACATGTTTTAAAAAAATGACACAAAAATTACGCCAATTTTTGATCTATGCAACAGACATCGAATGCCCACTGTGGGCCTGGTAACTCACATTACTCATTGTGATCTGGTTCACTCTAGACTGCAGAATTTCTGGAGTATCTGGCATAACATGAATGCTGGTCTTCTCTTTGTTCCATTTATCGGTGTAGAGCCTCTGCAATTACAAAGTAATATTTAGCATTGAAAAGGCATTGTACTCATAAAATAAGAGCTTACTTTTGGTTTGCTCATTTGCAATAAATAATACTTTACAGTAAGGTTCCATAAGCACTACACGTAATCTTCACAAATATAACTGCCGAGACTTAGTAATGTTAGGTTAATGGTTGGACTGGATGATCTTAAAGGTCTTTTCCAACCTAAACGATTCTAGGATTCTATGATTATATTCCTCCTCTTTCTTTAGTACTTTGAGACATTTGCAAAGTATGTTTTGATAACTAATAAATATTGAAACTGAAAAATTTCACTCTGCATTCTTCCCTGCTTTAATGCGAAGGTTTTTTTGGGTTTTTTTTTTTTTCCACACACCCTCTTTCCATGGCAAACATGGAATAAGGATCTGTGGTGTCCCAGGTAACTAGGGACAAATTTAAAGAACTCCACTTTTCAAGGAAACTTGTACAAAACTGTACAAAGCACTATTAGTCTGGACAAGACATCTTTAATCACATACACAAATGAGAAATTTTTAATCTTTATAAGCAGAAAATGAAAATCCCTTAATTATGAATACAGTCTGAGGCTTCCATCATCTCTTAGTGTTGTGTCTTAACCAAGCAAACCACTATACCCATTTGAAATTCTAATGACTTCAGTGGGAATGCACCTGTCCCACAATTTTGCAAGAAAAAGACCTAATCTCTGGCTCAGTCATGATCATCTGAACAAATTCTCACCTTATTCATGGTCTTGGCATTTTGCTTAGCTAGCACTTGTTCCATTGCATCCATCGTAATAGAATACTTCAGCTTGTCTGGGTGCTGGCGATACTTCTTTTCACTGAGAATCTCTGTAGCTTTTTTGGCCTTTTCTACATCCAGTGACTGAATTGGTATCCAGCCAACTCCTCTCAACCAGTTATTAAAGTCTGCTTTGTACACATTCTTTTAAAAAATAAACAAGGAAAAACACAGTGAGCCAAGGAAAATTAGAATGCCCGTACACAGGAAAACAAGTAAGGCCTTAAAACTTCTGGTCACTCATTTTTGAAGGAAAACTGCTATTGTTTTCCAAATTCTTAGCATAACACTAACAACTATTGTTCTGTTAAGGATAAAGAAATTCTTTGCACTAAACCAATGTGTAGAACTCATACTACAAACCAAACGCACAGGCCTTAGAACAAATTTTGAGTGCTAAATATGAAAATCTGACAAAAATATAATAACGTTTTAAAATTACACTCTTGTTTGTTAATAGACTCAGTTCGCAGTAGAATTAATTCAGAGAAATTGTTTCAGCAACTTCTGCTTAATGGCCTGGTTCTGCACAGTCTTGAATAGACACCATTCTTATTAAATCATACTTTATAACATGGCTTTTAGAATAGAAAAAGGTACAAAAATGCTGTGAAAATAAACCTGTTCCTGAACTGCAGCGTTAGAGGTTAACAGGGATAATATCAGAGTCCAAGAAAAAGACCACATACTGTCATAGCATGGGTATACAGGGCAAAATTTGTCCTTAAGTACCACACTTCTTGCAAACATCCTGAGTTAGACAACCAAGCGAGCTCAGCCAACTCAGCAAGGCTAGGTAAAAATACAATGGGGAAGCAAAATACTTGAGATGAAAATTTCAGTATTTGAAAAGAACAGTGTCTAAAGGTCAGATCCTCTATCTGTTGGCCAATGGGAACATGAACATTATCCTCTCCAAACAATGCATAGAATCTGAAGAATACTTTCAATCAGATTATTAACGTTTTGGGGGATTTCAAATTTGTCACACAACTGTTAAATAATGCAGATTAAACTAAATACTTTCTGGATAAAAAAGCAGACCCTGAAGTTATACTAGTGAAAAAAGATGGAAATGAGTCACAAAGCTTAACAGAAACTACAATGCTTTTTTATGAATCCTTATCATGCATGGCATACACATCTGTTGGAGGATAAAGGCAGGAAGGAAAAGTGAGCAAAATAAATAAATCTCAAATGCCTAGGTATAATACAAACATACATAATGCATATTTTCAGTAAACTTAAATAAAATATAGTCAGAATTTAGACTCTGTACATAACCTGTGATCTCTGACAATAGAAATAACACATTGTAATTGCAAATCCAACTACAAAAATACACGAATTGGAAAAATATGTTCATGTGCTGAGAATTAGCCAAATATGTAGAGATACAAAGAAAGTTGTTACTTGCTAGGTAAGTTCCCTAGAATTTATCAGCTACACATAATTCTGATAATCTTTGGAAAATACAGGGTTCCAGACCAGACATTTAAATGTTAATCCAATATATTTCATTTTTTAGCCTTAAAAGGTTAATAGTGTAACACAGTCATTCTGAGAAGAAAAAACCAAGCTGATTAATCATTACATACATCACTCTGTAGCTGCATCGCATTTCTTGATAGCTCCAGATTCACAGAATCAGGCAAGAGTGTATAATTGTGAATTGACTGTTTATAGCCAGCGTTTGTAACTGCTTCCTGGGCTTTCTTGGCAGCCATCACGCTGAACATATCCAAAGGAGTATGATACTTGGTCTTGGTGACTTCGTAATCCTTCTTGTATTCACGATCTGACTGCATTTTGGCCACCTTCATGTAATGAACAAGTTTAGGATCATCCTGCAGGCTACGGTATCCAACCTGTTTGCCTTTTCCTTTCTCATATGATTCCTTGTACTTGTACTAGGGACAAACAAAAAGAAAGCCTTAGCCACTTTGGAGAGAGAAAACATACTTTTGACAATTTTAATACTTTGAAACTCAGTATTTTAACAACTGCAGTTCATTTTATAAACTCATAAATTGTTTTTCAGACAGCACAGGATTATTTAGGTCAAAAAAAGAAGAGGATTGCCGGATTTCTCAGCTTGTCTTGACCCCCGGTATAGATCTAAATCTAGATATGCACTTACATGCCCTCCCTCGCCATTGCCTCTGCCATATTACATTTTACTGCCATAGACTTGCAACTCCCAGTAACATTCAGCTTTTAATTGAAAGACCAGCATAATAACATATTATTGAAAAGCCCAAGACTACCAAACAACTGGATATCCCAATATTCAGCTACTAGGGGGAGGCATGTTTAAGTGGGGAATGGAAGTCATTTGCAGCCTTTTGCTAAAGTTAGTGAATTTATTTCCGTGTTCCAAATCTCCTTTCACAGCTTGTGTCAGACGGCACACCAAGCTTTACTGTTGCCAGTTGACATAGCTGCCTGAAAACAGCCGCATTTCTGCACAGCTCACGAATGCCAGACAAGTAGAAGTACAGGTCTCCAGCAATTAAGAATACAGCATAGGTAAATTATAACACAGGAACTTATTTAATAAGTTGGTGAATACTTGAAGCACATACAACAAACAGCCCCAGCTCACCAGCACTCACACAAGTTAAAATGCATTTCCAAAGAAACAGGTTTTTTCAGAGGTTCATGTAAACATCTGAATTCGCTTGTTATGTCACAGTATCATCAGCGTTTCAATTCTTGGAGCTAAGTGTCTCTATACCATTATACGTATATAGCAGATGCTCTATAGCATAACATGCTACAGAGAACTGTAACGCAGTAGATGTATGTATTCCGCTTCAGGTAAATCATACTTACATCACTTGCAATATTTCGAGAAGCTTTAGCAGCAATAATCGGAATGGCATCTGGTTTCAGATCATATCCTTTGGCAATGGTTTTTTTCCAGTCTGCTTTGTAGTTAGCCTTATAGGGAAAAAAGGTATGAGTTCGCAATGTTACGAGTAGCAATTTTAACAACATTGTTTAAGCCCGTATTTTTGTTATACTTATAGGAGTCAAAATATTCAGTTTAGTCTGTGCAGTTTCAGGGGAAAATGTTAACCTGTACACAAATACAGTTATATTATGATAAATAAATCTACTATAAAGATAGGAGAGTCCTTCAAGACAATCAGTTTAACTCATGTAGCTAAATCATTAACACCATAAGTATTTTTTGCAATTTTTATGCGGAACAACTCTATCTGTGGCATTTTTGCCCTTGCTTAAGCAAAACCCTTTCTCATTTGACTGAACCTTCAGGAACTTTTTCCTGTTAGCTTCAAAATTAGGTCTTGTGGTCTTAAGTGACTGAAGGAAGCAGTCTGGCTGATTTTTTTGTTAGCATGTAGCATCTGGACAGACTAATAGTATTTCAAGGCTTTCTACAGGATGGGATTAAAGGAGATATTAGCTTTTACCTAGTTCCTGGAGGCCTGATAATGCCACCAAAAAATTTAATGTAACAAAGGCAATAAAACTGACACTATCAGTGGAGATCTTTATGGTGTTGGATGGATGCAAGAAGCGATGGAAAGCAGGCAGACTAGTTGCTGAATGGCAGAAAAAGTCATTACTATCTTTCCACTGTATAAGTAATTTCTTTTGAAAGCCCAGCAGCAGGAAGCAACATACAGAGAACTTGTACTGCTTGCCTATGCAATGTGTTTTATATAAAAGTAGATAACATAAGCCTCCAAACCTATAGGAATTTGAATAATAAGTCATGCCCTTCTTTTCATTCAGCCTATCCAAGTAGTTTGGCAATAAACTGGCAAAGCACAGGCCTTATGAGGAGCGGCTGAGGGAACTGGGGTTGTTTAGCCTGGAGAAGAGGAGGCTGAGGGGAGACCTTATCGCTCTCTACAACTACCTGAAAGGAGGTTGTAGTGAGGTGGGTGTTGGTCTCTTCTCCCAAGTAGCTAGCGATAGGACAAGAGGAAATGGGCTTAAGCTGCGCCAGGGGAGGTTTAGACTGGAAATTAGGAAAAATTTCTTTACGGAAAGGGTGGTCAGGCATTGGAACAGGCTGCCCAGAGAGGTGGTGGAGTCACCATCCCTGGAGGCGTTTAAAAAACGGGTAGATGTGGCACTTCGGGATATGGTTTAGTCTGGTCTACCCTTGATTAGTCTAGAGTGGGCTTGGTAGTGTAGGTTAATGGTTGGACTGGATGATCTTAAAGGTCTTTTCCAACCTAGATGATTCTATGATTCTATGATTCTAAGAAAGCACTGAAATGTGTTTATGAGTGCTCAGACAGTTTAAAAAATTGCTTAACAAGCAGAAAACTCATTGACTTCTAGAAGTAAAAGTTTAGCTGAATTCAGAGCTTGTGCATTTCTATATTCAATATCATAGCACAAATAAATAAAAGGGTTTTTTTCTATTAAGTAAATGACAAATAAATAAACTATTGGTTATATGCTCACATCACTCAAATTGAAGGCATTGACCCTGGCTTGAATAAACTGAGGAACATCAGGATCCAGGGTGTATTTGTGCTTTACTTTTTCACCCTCTTGCTTATATGTTACCTGCAAGGAAAAATAAACAAAAACTTGTTGACAAGTACAAGGTAGGTAACAGTGTTAACAAATAGAGACAATGCAACAATGCTTAATTCTTACCAACAAATTGCAATTTTACTATTTTTACAGCTTTTCAAATTTAAAGGTTTTTTTAGATGGAATATCAGACAGTAATATATAAATCATAAATACGGTAAAAAAATAAAATCACTATATTGCATTAATAATGAAAAATTTCTTACATCACTCAGTTGCTTGGTGTTGTGTTGAGCTAAAACCATTGGTATTGAATCTGGTATGCTTGTAAATTTGATGGTGTCTGGGTGCTGACGGTATTTCTTTTCATTTAATGCATCTCCAGCCTTTTTAGCTTTTTCAACATCCAGAGAACCGAGAGGACTCCATCCAATACCCTTGAACCAGCTGTTATACTCTTGTTTGTATGCATTCTGAAGGAGAGAAAGCCAACATGGACCAAGATTTTCCCACAGAACTGTAATAATTCTGTTTAAAAGAATAATCACACAGCCTAGCTAGTGTGTTCTACATTAGCAGGAAATACTCACAAATTCTTGAAAGGAACAACAGATATTTTTTATGCTTCTCATTTCATGAGGAAGAAAATGAGCTATCGTATTTTTTTCTTCATCATTTATTTCTTATAAACTGTAACATTCCTTCAGTGTTTACTAACCTTCCTTTTCTTTTACCCATGTGAAAAATTTCACCAACCTTCAATTCTTAATAACTTTTAAACTACCCTAAGGTGACCATTTAACATGGTTTCATTCGTTCTGTATTTCAGCAGACTCTGTGAGACCTGACCTTATACAAAGGTCCACAGAGCAGAGGCTCAATTTTTGGTTCTCTTCCTATAGTTCCTCCTACAGTAAAATATGTAGAATTCACAGACCATAAGTGAAAAATTTATCCTAGCTACAAAATATGCAGAAGGTTATCCAATATAAACATTCAGACAGGGTTAATGCACAGTCTGAGTGCAAGGATATTGTGGACAACCTTTTTTAAGACCCTTCCATGTTCTAACTCTAAAATGAGTGGTCCTCCACAGGGACCCATACAGAGTCAAATTCCACAGTATACAAAGAGGTGCAGAGTGCAACCATGCACGCCCAGCCAACCACTTAAAATTCTGTATCTGCAAGAAGGACCAAGAAGGTCCTAGGATAGATCTCCTACACTAGAGATCTCCAGAATGTATTTCTAACAATATCAATAGCTACGTTTTGTCCACTCCTTCATCCTAAATAGTTAATAATAGTCCAACTACACTATCATATCTATCTCATGTGAAGACAAAGGAAGGCAACTTAAAAGAAGCCTTAAAGAATAAAACAAAATTATGTTGGCTGCAAAATAAAGTTTTCTGAGAAAATGTGAAAAAAAAGTTCATTTGAATTCAATATTCCAGAAGTCTGCTCTCCACTGATAGGCCAACATCAAAATTCTGCTGA
The DNA here is from genome assembly GCF_030463565.1 of Pelecanus crispus. Taxonomy (NCBI): domain Eukaryota; kingdom Metazoa; phylum Chordata; class Aves; order Pelecaniformes; family Pelecanidae; genus Pelecanus; species Pelecanus crispus. The sequence continues at coordinate 2,489,029 of NC_134647.1, read as the reverse complement.
GTAGAACTCACCTGGAATTTGGTATTTCTAAATGCCACCTTTAGCTGATAAAACTTCTAACAATTTTCCCCAAGACATAAGAAAAACAGACCATTCCCATACAGTAATGGCAACTTTCATGAAATATAAACTCTTATGTTATTTTTCACAGTGTGCAGGAAAACTTCCATGAAATTGCAGTCATTGAAATACTCACATCACTCTGAATTTGCATCATGTTCTTCGCAAGCTCAACATCCATGGCATCTGGCAGGTAAGTGTAGTGATGGATCAGGTTCTTGTAGTGGACATTAGAAGCTACATCCTGAGACTGTTTAGCAGCCTGGATACTGTACATGTCAGGAGGTGCATGATAGATAGTCTTGCTCTTCTCATAGTCTTTCTTGTACTCACGGTCAGACTGAATCTTTGCTACGTTCATGTAGTGGACAAGCTTAGGGTCATCTTGCAGGCTTCTGAAACCAACCTGTTTTCCTTTAGACTTTTCATATGCTTCTTTATATTTATACTAGAAACAGAGGAAAGAGATCAAATGTACTGTGGCATGGCTATTGATGTCCACACTAATGCAAAAGAAAAGAAAAGAAAAGCTCTCATGTCTTTCACTGGAATAAGAAGCTGCAAGCAGTTCAGAAAGATAAGCTCTCCTAAATGGCACACCCAGCGACTGTACCTACATTAGCTTTTCTTGTTCCACCTGTACATAACAGGTTACACACGCCACAATAAGATTTATCAACATTAGCTTTTCTTGTAAGGAAAAGAAAATGTTTTCTAAGTATTCCTGTGTTGAAAGGTGTATGAAAAATATCAGAACAATTGAGACAATCCTTCTCAGTCATTTGAAAGCAATAGCAAACAAATGGAATGTGACTGGACAGCTTCCTCTAGTTATATGAAACCACTGAAACATATCCCACTTTATGCAATTTGCACTATAAGGCCTTCCGATTCATGTATAAGCCATACCCCACTGTATAACCAAAAGCACCCTTAGCACATATTGTCTCGTGGTCTGTAAATAGGTGCTAATGTAGAGTATTTTCAGAAATTTGTCACAGAATGATTGCAAGAACTATTGATTTAATTTCTCCTGTGAAAAGCAGGCTAAGAAACACAGTGCATTTGCCTATCTAAAGCAAACAAGATGAGCATAAAATAAGTTCTACACAAACTAAGCCTTTGGGAAAGACTAAGAGTCTCTTTCTCATAATATTGACTCTAGTGAGACCTGTGCAACATATGAGGTCTACTATATGGCCTGTAATGGACAACTTTTTCACTAAATGCCTAAGAAAAGCATACCTGGAATAGATACTTACATCACTAGCAATGTTTCTTGAAGCCTTGGCCCGAGTAATTGGAATAGCATCAACTGACACATTGTTCCCTTTAGCTATTAGATCATGATAGTCTTGTTTATAATATGCCTAAAAAAGAAAATCCAGTAAGTTTCTAAAAAAGAAAACCTAGTAATCACATGAACTATATGCAAGTCAAAGCTATTCTTAAGATACTCCAGGCAATTCTTTAGAACCAGATGCAGTGGGGATCATATACAACTATCAGTCTTCATTTATGAGAACAGATTTATCTATTAATTAAATTAATTAAATTATTACATGATTAAATGGTATCTAGTTGGAAATTCAAACGACACCAAGAATGAAAAATTACAGTGACACAAGCTGATTACATAGAACTGCATTATCAGTGAATCTGCAGTATGAGTGCATCTGTAACATACTACTCAAAAATTCATTAACAATATGTAAAACATGTTGTAAAGAAGTCACTTACATCACTGATGTTAGCTGCATTGTATCTAGCTTGGATAAACTGTGGAACATCTGGGGTAAGAGTATATTTATGTTTAACTTCCTCTCCAGAAGATCTGTATAGTTTCTGTAAAATATATGATACAGAAATAAATCCTTTTTTCCTTGTATAGCTAGCCCTGGCTCACTGTAAATTAACTGAGGGTTTATGTTTGATTTTGCAAATAAATGTACATTGGCACCTATCTCATAAAGATTGAGGCTGCACTTTTCATACAGAATTGTTGATCTTATTGATAGAAGGAACACACCCTAAAAGCTCTATGCAGTCTTTACTCAGTAAAAGTAAGCCCTTTAATGGGCATAAAAACCCATTTCTGAAAGAGTGGAATAATAAGGGATGGTAGGAGAGTGTAACATAAAACAAAGCTTGCTGGCTTATAGTGATGGACAAATATGTGACAAATGGACAAATCACAACAGCGATTCATCAAACATTCTGTAACTCATTCATTATTGTAGGTGGTAAAACATCAATAAACAACTTGAAAATTTCACATTTCTTAATTCAAATGTATTTCAAATATACTTAAAATATAAATGGACAGAATCAGCTGATGTGAACTGAAAGAGTCACATGATTTCCATACGTCTTTGCAGACTTATACCAGGAAATTACTCAGGCAAAATCAGAGCACAAAACAATGACAACACAGAGAAGCACTTTCAGGTTAATAGTACTTCAAAAAACTTTAAAGACAATGCTCAGCTCTCCAGTAGATACATCTCTACTATAACACCCATTTCTTTCTCTACTTACATCATTGAGTTGAACTGAATTCTGTTTGGCTTGGACCATTACTGGAGAGTCCACCACACTTGTAAACTTAATGGTGTCTGGATGCTGACGATATTTCTTCTCATTCAAGGCATCTCCAGCTTTTTTAGCTTTTTCTACTTCTAGGGAGCCAATGGGGATCCAACCAATGCCTTTCATCCAGTTATTATAATCTGATTTGTACGCATTCTAATAAAGGAGTGAAAACAATGGTTTAGAAGTTAGGAATTAGAAAAAAACAGTTCAGGGATGTCTCCTGAGTCTTCACAGTTTTTGCTTGAGGCATCTCAAAAACATTCTGTTCACATGAGGTTTTACTTACATCACTCTGAATCTCCATCATATTTTTGGTCAGCTCCACATTCATTGCATCTGGTAAGTAAGTATAGTGGTGTACGAGGTTCTTGTAATTAGCATTGCTGGCAATCTCTTGAGCCTTCTTGGCACCAACAACATTGACCATATCCAGTGGAATGTTGTACTTAGTTTTTGTTTTCTCGTAATCTTTCTTGTACTCTCGCTCAGACTGCATCTTGGCTACCTTCATATAATGAACGAGTTTGGGATCATCTTGGAGGCTCTTGAAACCAACGAGTTTACCCTTGGCAAGTTCATAGGCTTTTTTATAGTTAACCTGTTAGAATATAATAGAACATGGAGAATATTATCTTCAGTGTAGTAACTTAGCAATAAGTAAATTAAAAGCAAAGGCTACCCTTTGTTTTCTACAGAGTATCCCTCACATTTAAGTCCGTGACCATACATCTTAATAAAACCAGACACGTATCTCTCTACAATTCACTGCTACACGAACCAGTTAGTTAGCTTTCAAAGTAGTATTATCTCACTCGTACTGATCATAAAAGGGAGAGGAGTCTTAAAATACCAAGGGACTTCCACAAGGTCATCCCCAAGAATCTACCCAAAACCCAGTCATGTCCTGGAGTCTTTCATCTCATTTATGATCAGGCCTGTAATTAAGGACAGAGAGAATTCAGGGGTCCATTGCTCATGGAGCTGTCACTACTGACCTACTCCTCATGATTTTCCTTAACCATACTGGAGTGCAAGATAGCCTGTTTATTCACAGAGAATTACATAATGAAACAGCCTTTTCAAAGTGTAATTATACAAATACATTAGTGAAGCAATGAAACACCAATAAAAGTATAACTGTGTTAAATACGTCCAATAACATGCTCAAAAAAGGCAATAAAGAAGTTATCCTTCAGATATCCCTAATAAACATAATAGCAAACATTGTTTAAGTAAACTCTTATACATTAAACAGTTCCTTTAGGAAGGATGTACTTACATCACTGGCGGCCTGCCTAGCAGCCTTGGCAGCTCGGATAGGAATAGCATCACTTTTTAGATCATATCCCCTTGATTTTAATTCTTCCAATCCCGTTTTGTAATAGTTCTGGAAGAAAAGGTGAATTTTGAATGAACGGTTTCTAGCTAACAGAAACTTCATATTGTAAGTTGAATCAAGAACTCTGGATTTAAAATATACTTACATCACTAATATTGTAGGCATTAACTTTAGCCTGTATAAACTGGGGCACATCTGGAGGGAGGTGGTACTTGTGAATAATTTCTTCACCTTTGGATTTATATGCTATCTGCAAAGAAAAATAAATAAATTTAGCAGACCAAAGTTTATAGATTGTAAATGCTTAATAATGCTGTGACACAACTTAAAGATCTCATGTTATCTCACTCACTAAGACAGACAGATGAAATCCTAGTCCTTGCCAAGTGAATGGTATAAACCCCATTGACTTAACTGGTGTGAAGAATACATTAAGAATGATGGACATAAACAAAATTACAAACATACACACTAAACCTTGACATGAACAGCCACTTGAAAAACTAAACCAATCTGATTTCCAGGTGATCTTCCACTGGAACAGAACTGCGAGTACACACAGTTTTTGTGCTTGTATGTGTGTATATGCACACACATTCACTTACACATTCATTTCAGGAGTTCTCTTAATACTGGATGATAGAGTGAAGGTGGCCATGGGGCAGAAACTGATAACATCAGAGTGTAGCAACATGTTTTCTAAATTTACTTACATCACTCAGCTGTCTGCTATTGATCTCTGCCTGCTTCTGTACGGGAGAGTCAGTCACTTGAGTAAATTTGGTTTGATCAGGATGCTTTTTGTAGGTGTGCTGAAGGAGAATAATGAATATATTTGCAGAAAATGTATATAGGCAGAAGTATTTTATAAGACAGCAATGTAGCTTTACTTGGGATAGTTAGCAGTTACAGCACGCATGCAGATAAGCACTGTCATGCACAATGCTTCTCATGTTACTTTTTAACATAATCAGAGAGGAAATAAATTTTTTAAAGCATTTTTAAAGCATTAATGTAAAATATTTTGAGTAGGTATATAAATATTATAATGTATCCTATATGATACAGTATATTGCATATTATACACAAATATATATTTAAAGTATTTTCCAAGTATTGATTAAAGTAAATAAAATTACTTTTAATAAAGTAACTAAAGTGCTTTTAAAGTATTAATGTAAAAATATGTTGACTTAAGCAGGTAAATGCTTGAGGTTCATTCTTCATGTTGGTACTATTCATCTAATTTTATGTTTTAACTTCTTAAAAAAAAGACTGTGCTATATCTGTCTTGATCACTAGATGTCACAAAAGGCTCTAAAATACAGATGAATACGGGTTTTAAAAGTCACATATGCTAATAAGGCCATATTCAAAATCATGGAAGTTAACAGGAATCACTCTGCAGATTTCTACATGCCTCAGCAGCAGACACTCTGCATGTAATTGGCTACTTGGTAACCACCACTTTCCCGTACTTACATCTTTACACTGCTCTAACTTCTTAATAGCTTCGTACTCTTGAGTTATGGTCTGAGGGAAGTAGCATTTTGTCTTATCCTCCTCATATTCTGCTTTGTAATTTTTCTAGGAATAAAATCAACATTCAGTAAGAAACCATAACTGAGCTTTCTCTGAAATGAAAGTGTGATGGTGAAAACAGAATGATTGCCACACTTACATCACTCTTCATAGCTTCAACTTTCATGCAGTGTGTATGATGTGGGTCCTCAAAGCTGCCCAAATAGTGTCCTAAAATATTCTTTTGATATGCATCTTTATATTTTACCTGGAAAAATAATCACAAGTTGATCAACAAAAGTAATCAAGAGCGTCAGTCCTGAATGACATAACGTTAATCCAATACATACGTCACTATAATTCTTCAGAGCAGTATCAGTCTGGAACTTCGGTGTGTCACAGTAATTCATGCTGGTTCCTTTTGATTGTTCATAGGCTTCTTTGTATAGTTTCTGCAAAAGAAAATAATGTCAGATAATGAAGTAAATTTCCCTCACTCACAACACATTAAAAATGACAAGAGTAAAACTGTGAAATGATTGCAAAGAAAAGCTCCCCCAGAAGACTGAAAAACAGATGGCACTTTTTCCCAATGATTTTGTAAAAAAACTTTTTTTAGTGCCTCTTAGGTTTGTAAGGGAATACAGAAAGGTCTGACTAATGAGTTTTGAACTTCTGACACTGAGAAATACGCACTCTCTTTCCCTACAGATGAAAACAGCATGAAGAGAGAAATTGAGAAAGCCATGACAGTGAGTAACTAGAATACAATATATATGGATGTGTAAAAGTACCACATATTTTATCATTACTGGCATCAGTTGAAGTTCCTTAAAACTGTCATCTTGTGATCCATTTTCCGCAGGGATCTAAATGAACTATACAATAATTAGCTATCCCCAAAACATGCCACAGCTATTGTTACACTCTGCTTGTTACACTCTGCTGTGGTACATAAATACATGTACCAATAGGACAGCACTCAAGGCAGAGCCATGCTGTGTAGTTCAGGTGTTTCTTCGGAAATTTTGTTATAAAAACCTCCACACTTCTAGGTTTCTATCTTCATTTTCAATGCTCCTTATATACACCGTTCTAGTTGGTGGTATCTCGTGACAAATACTGGTCTATAAAACTAAAAATATTAAGAGATCCAAAGGAGAAGCTTTGTGAAGAAATGGTAAGTTTGGTTTATTGTCCATGACTGAAAATCATCCAGCTGTACTTTGATAATACTTACATCACTCAGCACATCTCCTGCAGCTTTTAATTGCCTCAGCAATGGGTTCTCTGTAGCAGGAAGCACATTATAATCTGCAATAGCTTTGTTCTTTTCATAGTCTGCTCTGTATTTTACCTTTAAAAAAATTAAAAAAAAAAAAAGGGTGACGTTTTAAAAATCAGTACTAAAAGCCAAACACTCACTAACCTATATCGTCTAGAACTTTTCAGGAAAATTTTCCCTGTTTTTTAACTTATGATTCATGATGGCAAAGGACCATGAAAGGCACTCGGATCAGAGGAGTGCATGGATGATAAGATGGGAGGAAGGGTCAGAAGACAAGTGAGAGCTATTTAGTAGATGTCCCCAATTCTAAGTCCCTCTCCAAACATTGTAATTTTTCAAACATCAGTTGACATCTCAGAATAATCACATTCTTACAATGAATGACATAAGATTGTCTTTGCTGATGCATATACTGTCGCAGAAAATGCAGAAGCCAAACGAATTCTGTATTTTGAACAAAGGTGGGCCAGCACAACATCACTGAGAAACACTGAGCAAGGATGAATAAATATGAAAATACTGAGCCAAATTCAGCTAGCTCAGGTTGGTCTTGGTTAACAGTATTGATTTGTTCCAACTAAAAATCAGGCACATAACATAATCAGAACAAACAATGAAGCAAATTGTACTTCACTGAAAGAAAATTCGACTTCATGGGTACTATTGGGGAAGATCATAAGCATGGCTAGGAGTTGTTATAAGCTTCCTAGTGGAAAGTACACAAGAGTACATCTTTGTATATAATAAAATATTTTTGACGCTTGACAAAACAGTTTCAGCACAAACTGGCCTGACTGCAGAACTACGTACTCAAGCTAAACCAATGGGAGCACACGTAACATACCTTACTGACATTATTTGAAACTCGCTTATTAGCTTCATATTCTGGAGTTTCAGTCTGCATAAAGTAGATTTGGTCTTTGATGTTTTCAAAGTCTTCCTGGTATTTTTTCTGTTAGGAGGAGACACAAACAGATAACAACGTATCAAATGCACTTACATTATAGATCAGACATCCACAAAGTAGCTTATTTAGGAAAAGAGGAATACCACAAATGGAGCAGGCAAAATTAATCAGTATTTTCCGGGTTAACATAAACAGAGGATAAAGCTTTTCATTTCAAGAGTTTCTGAAGAATTCACTTACCATACTTATATTTTCTGCATTCATTTTCGCAATTGCAACATCATAGCATGGAGTTTGACTCCACTTGCCTTTGATCTTGTTTTTATAGTCCTCATGGTAAATAACCTATAATGAAATCAAAAAATAAAATTTAATCCCCAAGATACAGCTCAATTTTCACTTGACAGATTTGTTTTAAAAAGTCTTCTTTATAAAGTTGCTTCACATTTTACATCTGCCTTATATCAGTTATTGTCAAAAACACCTTAAATATGGTTTGGCCTAACCACTTCAGTATTCAGTTATTTCTCTTAGTACCTTCCCTGAGCAAAAAAAAGGATAAATAGGTGAAATAACTCACCTCTTTGAGAAGACAGTTATTAATAAGAAAATCTCTCTATGAGACATCACTAACATATTCCTTTAGTTCTGTTTTCTCACTGGTCACATAATATTGGGACATAGGATTGCCCATTGGTTAAACAGGAATTTATTGTTATTGCTGGTGAAACTTGTTATAAGAAAACCTTTTTAATATATGGATTGCCTGGTATATGTGATTTCTATTAGACTATATTCAAGCACATGGAAGTCAATTATCAACTGTTTAAACAGACAGTTCCTGTCTGTCTGATAACAAAACATCTTCCCGAGTTTTGACTCAATGTTCCAAATGCATTTTCAGCCTCAGTTGCATTGCTGGTCACAGAAAATACAACTTTTCCAATGCCTTTTTAATTGTTACCACACAGATAGAGAACATATATGCCAAAAACAACCTTAAAAAAATTCTATATTTTATTGTTTTAGATACACATATATAGCTTATTGTTTTATTCATTACAAATAATTATGATACTGATCTTGCTTTTCACTTGTCTAGAAATTTTCTTGATGACAATTTAGTTTTTAAGCTATGGAAGAGTAAGATTCAAGAAATTTTTCTAAATTAAATACTACCTTCTTTCACCTTCCAAATGGGTTCAGTACAACATTTTTTTAGTGGCTTTGCAACCATAAGTGGATACTGTAGCTCCCTAATCTTGAACAGCAAATAATTTTCAATACACAGCAATAAAATCATGCGTATCCTCATCGTAATAGCTAAACTCCGAACTGAGTTAAAATCCTACTTCTGTCTTACAAGATTATGTGACTGAGTTCCAGCTTCTTCAGCAAAAATTGGTCTTCCTGTATTTCACTTCACCTCCTGCACTCCTCAGCTGTGTTTTATTCTAAGTATACCTAAAATGCATTGACAAGGACTGGTGCTAGAGTCTTTTCTACTTATGCCACACAGTTACGGAATGTAATGTTGAATGTTACTTGTTAATTTGGTGTGCAAATCAGGAAACGGTTATCTAAGTTGCCAGACATCTCCACTGATTGGTATCCATGAACTTAAGAATGCTTGGGATATGTACGTGCACAATAGTTTGGCACTGAAATGAACATCTAGAATGTGTTCTGCACAGTTAGCCTAGACAATTTTTCAGCAAAATGGGGTTATTCCTTGTAAGCAAGTAACTCACTCATTTACATGTCCTTGTTTACATTTAAGAGAGCAGTGAAACGGATGTTGTTTACTATTTTCTCCTGAAAACACAGAAAGTGTAAAGCGGGAGACAAAAAAAAAAAGAGGGACAATGGGAAGTAATGTGTGTATGGTAGAAGCAGAAATGTTTTATGAAAACTAGAGTCACCAACAAGAATAAAGTTTAGCCTTTCACCTGAGACTGGGCAGGACTTTCTCCGAGACATTTGAGGAAGAAAGGAACTGACTTTCACCACTGAAAATCAAAGGGGACTTCATATGAGCTCTGGTCTTTTCTTTTGCCTTCCCTTTCTTTTGCTACCTTTTTGCCTCTCTAACTCCAAAGTGTGGTTTCTACAGAAAGAAGAGCCCTGCGTTCTACTCACATCACTCAGCTGCCTTGTCACTTTCTTGGCTTGCTCCACATCAGGTGGATCTGGCAGAGGAGTATATTTAGATTTTCGTTCATCATGCCCTTTTTTGTAGACAATCTGAAAATATGAAAGAAGTAAACATTTACAATAACTACCAACTTAAGCATCAGAACATGTACTCTTAACTCTGCTAACGCCACCACTAACAAAAGTAGTTCCTGTCCACAGCTACTGCAGCATAAACTCTTCCAATCAATGTATTCTGGAAGACTACTGAGCAGTCTCTTGATAAGAGACAGTGAAAAAGAATCTGTTCCCTGGAAAAGTTTTCAAGTCTATTACACTGTTACTTCTGATAAACACGGACTAGGGAACTTCTGGACATCTGTGAAATTCAGTGAAATTTTAAGTGAGACCTGAAATCCTCTGTTGAAGAGTTCTGTGCAGCTAAGTATCAGCAAATCACACAGCCTCACAGATTCCTGACTTTTCTTATCACTGTTTTAGAGAGACAGATTCGTAGACCCACAACAGTGAACTGGGCTTACAGCCAGCCTGGAGAGTTTCTCCACACATTTTGAGAGATACTTGAGGTCTTCTTACTGATTACCTCAGAAGATCTTTCGTAAATTAATTATTTCATTCACTCATAATCCGGCATCAAATTGCCAATGGATTTATACTCTAATATAGAGTACATATTGAATATATATTGCCAATGGATTTATACTCTAATACTATATAAAGTATACTTTATACTCTGCATACTTTCCTACTGAAATAGCACTACTATCAGAGCTATCAGTGCACACCTATGCATTTTTGTTTTCTGTTCCATTATGAAGTTTTTATATCTACCCAAAAGACTACCAAGTTACACTGTAACAGTGACCCAACGGTCAATCAGGCTTTGATACTTACATCACTCAGAGCCTTTTGAGCCTGTGCCACCCTTCTGAGCTCTGGACTGTCATTGTATGGATAGAATAATGTTTTGTCTCCTTCCCAGTCTTCGGTATAGAGTTTCTTAAAAACAGAAAAATGCCAGAATACCCATTATGAATTGATCTCTGACTTGAAATGCTTCTTGCACTTCAGCTGCCTAGACCTGTGATTTTTTTTTTCTTACCTTACTGAACAGTGCTGTGTTTTTTATTGCATTCACAAGCTCTGGAGCATCAGGGGGAAGCAGGTACTTGTCCTTATTCTCCTCCCAGTTCTGTTTATATAACACCTGGAAAGAAAGATCAGCACGTTGGTTACTCCATTTTTAGAAAAATGTTTACATTTGTGAAGAAACTACCTGCTTTAAAGATTTTTTCAAAGTGAAAGTCTCAAACCAGCGACTCCTGAAGACATCAAACATTTAAGACTATATTTATACTTGCCTTATCAGTTTCTCTGCTATCTCTCCCTGTGCTTCTAAACTGTTCTATAAACACTGCTTTAGTGCCCTGAGCTCAAAACTTTAATCGTATCAGTAACCTCACGATCCACTAGTGTTCACAATCCTGCCAGAAAGTCCGGACTCACTCACCTTGCTCACTTGCTGTGACACCTTCTTTGCATGTTCTATATCTTTGGCCTTTTCATCAATGTGGCAAATAGTTCTAGCAACTCCACCAGCCATGCGGTATTTAACCTAGATCAATGCACAAGAAAACACATCTATTCTTACAGCAAAAACTGAGAGTTTTTTTTAAAAGCAAAATATTGACATTTTTACACTTAATACTGTGAACACCCAAAATCTGAATTCAATAAAGCATTTAGGACTAGCTGCTCCTTAGGAATGAAGCCTATGGAAACGAACAGGTTTTGTGAATTAACCGAGAAAGAAATGCAGTTTTGAGACAGTTTCAAGAGCTGTGAATCCAAGCTAGAGGTAGTGCCCTTCTGTAATCACAGAGTTCTCTCTAAGAGTACTTCCACCTGCTATAATGAGATAGAGAGGTCTCCATGCTATGCAGTATATCTCAATTTCACAGTCCATTACCATGTAAACACTAGCTGTAGTGCCAAAGACAACATAGCCACATTACCATGGCAAACCAGCAGCTTGGGCACAAAAATCATCCTAACGCGGTTATACCGCTCCCAGCTTGACAGCAGGCTCAGTCAGCATTAGTGCATGGGTTGCTGCATCACATTCCTCAATATATCCTAGGTCAGGAGTGGAGCAGGATTTAATGCTCACTCTTCTGAACACCAGTTAGGTTAGGTGACTACCCTTTCAGCTTTAGGGGTTGCCATTCCTAGGGACTCAACTGTTCCTATTTACTGTATGAAGAATTAAGAAGCTTTTGCAGGTGGATTTCAGTTTCCCAAACCGTGAGGTGTATTGTTAAAAGGTAGACTAGCGTTGCTTAAAAGAAAAGAGGGGAGGATGAGCTAGCTTCCAGAACAAGAGGCACTCCATCAGGGGGGCAATTGCACTTGGTCTAGCTTTCAAAGGCAGATCACTAAGAGTGGGATTCACACAGAGGGGACAACACATCCTGGAAAATCCCACAGTAAATGATAAGGCGTACAGAAGTTCATTTTGCAACACTTGGAGAATCTAAGCATCATTTTTCCAGTATCTCTTTACGAAGCTGACTTTCAGTTGCATTATGAGAACAAAAACGTTTAAACACATTTTAAAAACAAAATTCCAGGCTTATTTACCCAGTGCACAATTTAAGTGCAATAAAAATTCATCAGGCACATCATTCATGATGACTGCAGGACATAGCGTGTGGAACCTTCAAATTCAATGACATGGGCATTGCCATCATCTCCTGTGCCTTGTAACTTCTGATCAGAAATTTTCAAACCTCTTTAGGCACAATGAAACAGAACTATTATTCAGCTAAAAAGGAGCCATCACATCTCCCTTCCTGAAAGGCCTAAATTGCAACCTACATCACAGAACTCAAATTGTCATATGCTGTGTATTCCTCACTCTTGTAATCTGATAAAGTTTCTGCTAAACGTTCAGATTGCCTTGACACAATATCATCAAAAAATTATCACTTATCTAACATTTAAAATTGTGACTCAGTTTGCTTCTTTACCACTTAGTAAATATTTTTTCTTATGACAATTGATGACTACCTCACTGAGCTGGTCTTGCACTTTCTTGATTCTCCGAATTTCTGGGGTATCAACTGTAGAAGCATATGGCTTTCCTTTTTCTTTTCTATATTTTTCTTTATATTTGTTCTGAAAGAAAATAATGACAAATATAATTAAGACACACCCTAAAGCTCTAGCAGAAATGTATGTAGCAATTATTGATTTATTTATCTGGTTAGTATAGGAATTTTGGGCAGATTATTGAATAATACAAACTGCCATTACTCAACTACATTTGCAGAGTTATGCTTATTTTAACCTTCACTTGGATATGTAAGTCAGATAGTGCATGGGTCCCATTAACTGACATCTCTGACAACCTTCAGCCATCCGCCTCAAGCCACTTTTTGTGCCTAATGATTACCTTATGCACTTAAGGAGGGAACGGGCAAGAGATTGGCTGATTCAAAGAAGCAAATAACACTAATTAATACACATCATGCAATGAAGTACAGGAGACAAAATAGTAGCATGAAAGTTTGCAATAATACCTATTAAATATTTTCAAAGTTGGTGTTCCTCAAGAAATAAAAGACATGGAACAATTTACCTCACTGAATAGGTCCTTCATTTTATTACTATGTTGCAGGTAAGGTGTCAAAAACTTAGATGGGTCCACTTTTGTCCGTATTATCTTCTTTCTGACTGGAGGTGCTGCATCCTCAACAGAAGGTTTTTCATGCTCAACAATATAGGTGGTAGTTTTAGGACCTGTGAAGTCTGTGCTAATGGTCTCAGTGATCTCAGTGACCACCTGGGAATAAAGAAAAAGAAAAATTAATTGCTTTATAACTATAAATCATCGTTTTATGAGATGAGTTTTTCACCTGCCCTATATCTAGTAAAAGGATGCTCAGTTCTTATCCAGGAACCACCTGCAAGACAGAAAATCAGTGACACTTTTCCTACTGGGATTACCCAGTATGCCTACTATACATCACCCAACCTAAAAAAACCCACAAGGAATTAACTGACTGGCTGATTTCCGTATCAAAGTCATGTAATTATTCTCCAGAGAGGCGGAAGAGTGGGGCTCCTGTTGCCTCTGTTCTATATGCGTAACTCCCACTGGCATCAGGGGATTTCTCAGGTGGGACCACCAGCTACTAAAAGCAAAGTGTAGAAATGTTCTCAGTGCTGATGATGCGTTGAAGACACACGTCACACAGCCAGGGCCCCTCATCACGTTGCTGAAAGTTGTGAAAGCAGGTCAAAGGTGCATACAGTCATTCAACGAGATTATCTTCTTCTTGCAAAAGGAAAGGAAAGGACACAGCAGACAGACAAGACCAAGTCTTTGGGATCTTGTAGTAAGTACATGATGCACCAGCTGACTGAACAAATACCCAGAATCCACCTTTTCTACTAAACTACATTTTCTCATAGCCAGATCACAACCATGGCAGAGACATAGCTGAGATGCTTATATAATCAATTGATCAAGCATCCATTGGAAATAAGCCCTTAATGGATTTAAGTGGTTTATGTACTTGTTTATCAACACATTCATGCTGTAAGCAATAATTTTAATACTAAGATTCTAATTAAAAGCATTTAAAAAGTTATTACGACTTAAAAATGTGCTCCAAAATCACCTCAATAAGTGTCAAGTTTTATTTCATGTTAGCTTTAAAAAAAAAAAAAAAGGCACCTTTAAAAGGGAATGCATGAGGCTCATATTTCTGATAGCTATTTGCATTAGTACAAGACAGACCAGAAAATACACCAAGCATTAAACATTAAATAGAGGAGTATACAAAAGTTAAATTACAAAAGGTTTGTTTACTATGTGAACATCAACTGCGTTTCACTAGTGCTGTCCCAAGATGTTATTAGCTACTTCAGCACCGCCACAAGTTTCCTTCTTACAACTCTTTTCAAATATACAGGCGTTCATCTAAGTTTTGGCACCAAAAGCACTGGAGAGGTTGAAACCTGTCTAGGCAAACACTGTGAACAGCACTACCTGCTGTTAGCTTTACAACAAAACAGTGAAGCTATGTGCTTTTATAAAAAGTTGTACTATATTTCTAAAACTTGGAGAGGCTTGATTCTCAAAATACAGCATTTTGTGGAAAAAAAAAAGCTTTTATTTTCATATGATAACTCATAGGACCACATGATGCTAATGCATTACACTATATTTAGAGCTGATGGGAAAAGGTCTGATCACGTTAGCTACAAGGACATTCGTACTCATATGCAATTCTTCATTCCACAATACTGTTTTCAAAACCTGACGCAAATGAGACACAGAAATAATCAGTTATGTTATTGTTCCCTTTAAATCCAGTCTGGCTACAGGTTTTAGAACACCTGATGAATGCAGGGGATGAATTAAGCTGAAAAATAGTAAGATGGCAGTCTTCCTTCAAAAGTGCAGTCCTAGATTACTTCCTCAAACAGTATTAATCAAATCGTATTTTATTACGTTAAAAACAAAGGAAGACTTTGGGAACAGATCCTTTCTTTGGAAGGAAACACACTCACAAAGTGAAACATTAAGCTTTTGTTTCCGCATAAGCCTGTGCCATACAGAATATTTCATGGTAACATAGCAGAGAGTTGGTTTATACCTATTTTATAAGTAGAATTTCAAATTATGGTAATAAGTCCTTGGTGACTCAAGTATTTGTTACCAATGACATGAAAAAAATCTGCAAACCACCCACTTTTCGATGAAATTACACAAGGTGAATGGAACAGAACTGATACATGTAAATTGGTTTCTGGCAGAATCTTTTTAGATTTCCCTTCATAACAAGGTTAAGTAAGATGCATGTATGTGGCTGTTGTTCATATGTACATATCCAGTCACATTCACATCCTCGATAATTCTGCTCATCTTTAACATTAGTGATTGGATTTGGTCAATATGTTACCCAAGTAACCTTCCTGCCTGTGTTTCTTGTTATTAACGTAACCTGTTGCTTCATTTTGTCAGGTCCCGTGCAAACAGCTGCTGGGCAGGAGCAAATGGAAGACTATCAGCAAGACACAGGGCAGGACAGAAATTAGCACAGTCCTTTTCTGATGGACACACCCACAACTCCTTCTAATGGAAACCAAAGAGTGGCAGATAGGATACTCAGAACAAGCTAGGAGTCCTCTGGATCATTCCACAACAGAGGAAATAAAGTATTAAGAAGCAACTGTTCACTGATAGTTGTGTGTTTAATATGAAAAATCAGTCCTCAGAATACAAAAGGCCACTAATTTAGCATTATGCATTAATTACATGCATATATACTCCACATGCAACATCACAGGGACCTTTACCTCATGTGGTTCACCTTCCTCAATAATTGTCTCTTCAATGTAGTACTGTTAAAAAAAGAGAAAAAAAAAATCATTGTTAGGCCAGTCATACAGAATAGCAAATTGTAGCTTCTGTTAAGCTGTTTTAAAAACACACTTCTGGAGAAACAGGACTGTAGTTCATAGGTACCTATGTAGTCACATTTGTACCCCTGGTAATTCTGAACATCTGTTCATTTTTTGCATTAATGATTCTGCACATTGGACTGAACCATTCTTGTGCTCCGAGATAATTGTTCTTGAGGATCACCCAGCTCCCCTGGGCCCCTTTGTCCTCCAAGGCTGTTTCCCGTGGGATCTTCCCAAGCAGGTTCCTGAACAGGCCCAAATCTGCTCTTCTGAAGTCTGGGACTGTAATTCTGTTTATCTATCTTGCTCACTCCTCTCTGAATCTTCAACTCCACAGTCTCTTAGTCACTGCAGCCATGGCTGCCCTTGACCTTTGCATCTTCCACGAGTTCTTTCTTGCCTGAGTAGTGTGTCCAGTAGAGCATCTCTCCCAGTTAGTTCACCAATCAACTGCATCAAGAAATTTACCTCCAATACTTTCCAGAAATCTCCTAGGTTGCTTCTACCCAGCCACAGGCCCGTCCAGCAGATACTGGGGTGGTTAAAGCCAGCCATAAGCACAAGGGCTGTGCCTGTGAAGCTTTCTCCAGCTGCCTAAAGAAGTTCCCTGGGTGCTACATCTACTCTGAAGTGGCAGAGCTGCAGGGGGAGCACAAATCTTCCTCCTGTTGCCGGAAACCATGAGCTTCCTCCCTTCTCCATGCTGACAGCCACCCTCCATCAGCCATTTAACCAGGGTCTCCAACTGGCACTCCTTCCTTGCCGTGTGTGGCTCTGCCCCTTGCTTTCCATGAAGGTGCTGCTGACCTCTTCTACACCTTCCATGATGGTGCAAAGCCTGCTCACCTCTTCCTTCAGCAACCTGCAGTGCAACTGAGTGACCTGACCAGAACACATCTCCTGCTGGAGAGGCAACAAGGGCTACGTGCCTGCCTGCAGTGCTCCGTGGGCTTCACTCCCCTGGGGGCAGCTTGCCTTTCCCACCAGAAGGCCAACAGCATCCTGGCTTGTCTCAGGGATAGTGTGGCCAGCAGGACTGGGGCAGCGATTGTCCCGCTGTACTCACCGCTGGTGAGGCCGCACCTGGAATGCTGTGTCCAGTTTTGGGCCCCTCAGTACAGGAAGGACATTGGGGTGCTGGAGCGTGTCCAGAGCAGGGCAGCGGAGCTGGGGCAGGGTGTGGAGCACAGGGCTGGTGGGGAGCGGCTGAGGGAGCTGGGGGTGTTCAGCCTGGAGAAGAGGAGGCTGAGGGGAGACCTGATCGCTCTGCAGCTCCTGGCAGGAGGGGGCAGGGAGGGGGTGCTGGGCTCTGCTCCCAAGGAACAGCGATGGGACGAGAGGAAATGGGCTCAAGCTGCGCCAGGGGAGGTTTAGGTTGGATATTAGGAAAAATTTCTTTACGGAAAGGGTGGTCAGGCATCAGAACAGGCTGCCCAGAGAGGTGGGGGAGTCCCCATCCCTGGAGGGGTTCAAAAAACGGGCAGAGGTGGCACTTGGGGACATGGTTTAGTGGGCATGGGGGTGTTGGGTTGATGGTTGGACTGATGATCTTAGAGATCCTTTCCAACCTTAATGATTCCCAGTTTTACTTTCATTAAAAACTAATCTAGCCCCCAAGCCAGGAAACATGAAATTGCTACTCTCCCCTTAATTGGTTTAGTGGTGGACTTGGCAGTGTTAGGTTAATGGTTGGACTGGATGATCTTCAAGGTCTTTTCCAACCTAAACTATTCCATGATTCTATTCTATGATTCTACTCCCCACAGCAGCCGGGAGCCGGAGGCGCCTGAGCCGGCTCCGAGCAGAGCCGCTGGGCCAACGCTGCGCCCGCCGCCGCCCTGCTCGCCGCTGGCCCGGGCCCTCCCTGAGGCGCCGCTCGCGGGCAGGCAGCAAATGGCGGCCGCACGGTGGCGCCGCCCCGTCATGGCGCCGCACGGCAGGTGGCGGACGCGCTGAGGGGAGCCGGCCGCGCTGAGGCTTCGCCCTCCATCTCCCCTCGCTGCTTAGTGAAGGGAAAAAAAAAAAAAAAAAAAAAAAAAATGTTGCTCCATCCGCTGTAGTAAACAGCAGCTATTTTATTGAAAAGGTGCTTAACTTGCCACTGACTTCCAGAAAGGAGAAAATGTAAACCGCGGGGTTTATCTTTGAAAATCTCCTCAGCAATGATTTGCTCAGAGTCACATGCCAAAACTGTGGGAACAGAAAGCCCTTTGGATCAAGCCCTAAAAAAATTCTCGTGAAAATGTAAGCCTTTTTCGCAGAGTTGTTCCTCAAAGTTAGGTTCACGTAACTAGCCCGTACTTTTCAAGCTGTCTCATATTGGGCTGTTTTGAGGCAATTTCTGCTCACTGGCCCTATACCGTATTTAACCCACCCTCCAGAAAGCCTCGAGTAACTCAGCAGCAAAGGTTTGTGTCATTCACTGCGGTTTTTTTGCACATCGCAAATGGCTACAATGTCCAGTGCAGGGTAATAACGCCAGCAAAAGAAAAAAATAGTGTCTTAAAATCCCCGAAATCTTCTCAGCCACTCATTATTCAGCAATAATTTTCTACTCTTTCAGAAGATGAATTTCTGATAGAACTGTCATAGGTTTAAAATAGGAGATTCATATAGAAGTGGAATTCTAGTTAAGAAAACTCTGAAAAAGCGTAAGCTGCCTTAAAGTTGTACCAGATGCTATCATTCCTGTTTTATTTAACTTCTCACTATGAGTATCTGGAGGGGAGCTACTAAAGCAGCACCATCTCTGTCTGTCCTAGGGATGTAGTTACAGGAAGGCAATCGGTGAATATGAAAAACCAAGAACGAAACAGAGTTGTGTAGACAAAAAGCCCAACATACCATAATTCCAGCAGCAACAAATAAACATTGACAGCAAATAAATACGCATTTTTGTTACAGAGAGCACATAATGCTCAGGAAGCATAAAGGCAATTACAAGTAACATGGTAATAGGAAACCTAATGAAGGGTTGGTGTCTTTGTAACTAGGTAGTACAATGTCTTTAAAACGGACTTTATGAACGGTAACGCTTATTTTCCGAAACACATTTAACTAATTCAACTGGCAAACCATTTGACTTCACTTCATTCACTATTTGAAATTTATAAAGTCAGCAGTCAGGGCTCAATGCCGTAACACTGCCTGAAATCAACAGTCCATTGAATATAGTGTGGAGATGGAGAGTTGTGGGATGTCTACATTTGTACTATCTTCTTATTTTCCTCAAACACTGAACAATTTGTTATAATCACTTATATATTTCATAACATGTAATTTCATTTCAATAATGCAACTGGTATGACCACACTGTTTGTTAACCTCTTACACTGTTTCAACAGCAGTCCTTATTCCAATGGCACTCGCTCGTAATAGTAAGCTGTAGGTTCCCCAGTTCCTGGGGATTCTTTTAATCAAATTGCTGAGACTAAATAATTAGGCACAAAACTGCAAGTTTAAATGACCTATCAGCAAATTAATCCCTGATGCAACTCCATGGACATCTACAGGTTTAAATCTAGTTCCATCTCTGCAACTTCTAAGGCTCAATGGGTTAGCGGTACCTCGGTGGCACAAAACTGCTGCATTTCTGCATTGCAGTGGGCACAGAGGCAAGGCTAGAAAGTGGCTTCCAAAGTCATCCTCTCTAGCATGGATTGGATGACAGAGGGCAAGCCAGGAGGGAAAAGACATGGCCCACTGCATCTATAATTATGCAGAAGAGTAATCACAAAACCTCGCGTTGCAGGTGTGGGATGGTTACAATCCTTAGTTAAGCAGAGAAACTATGACAGGAACTAGGGAGACTTTGGTCCACTGAGAGCAACTTTGTTGTTGTTATTGTTGTTTACCGATTGAAGAATTTAATAGATGTCTAATCATACCCTAATTTTCAGAAAGCAAACAGCAAGCAACCATCTATGCTCATGTGCAATGTCTCATTAAAGTGATTAATATATTCACTCACAAGGCAGGAAACAAATATTTCTACTCTCAGATTTTCTTCTTACCTCCACAACTTCTTCATATTCTTCTTCCTCCATTTTGAGGGTATTCTTCTGTCTCTCCCCCACTCACTGGTCACGCAGCAAATGAAAGTGTGAATATACAGTATTAGCCCAAGACTGAAAGTACTATGAAAAGCTACTAGTCAAGTTCATAAAGTGCCTGGGTCATGGCTAGTCACTAGTCAGATTATTACAGTGTTGTTGGCTAATCAGTGAAAGAACTTGAACAACAGAGAGAACTAAAGTTGGGATCTTGCGTTCCTTTGTTTCTGACTAGTATGAGAAAGCATTGGATTAAGTTTCAAACATACTGATATAAATTACAATTTTGGAGAAATACGTTGCTCTAGTAGTTGTAACATCAATACTGGAATTCAATGAAAATAAAAAAGCAAAAAATTAGAGGAAGAGATTTCTTGATGTATGATCTGATTTTTTTCATTACAACAAAATTATTTGAAGAATTTTTCTTTTCTCTGTGAGTATTCTGTATTATTTCATTACATTATTCAAGCTCCTGTTTGAATGGGAGCTTTATCTATATGTTCTACTGTATTAATTCACAAGAAAAAGCATAATGTAGAAAAAGATTATAAATATTTTTTAAGTGACCTTAGGTTAATGAGGCAATTTCTGTCTTCCCAGCATTAGCCTATACAGGTGCTCTGGGGATTTTTTTAGTTCTTGTAGCTTTTTTCTCTCTATTTCTTCAGACCTGGAAAATATGAAAATCCATGCAGTTGGCTGAATTACAAAGCACAGATTACTGTCCAAACCTTTAAATGAATTAATTAATACAATTATTTTGCTATAAGGCGAAGCTACAATTTTCCACCAGAGAGTACAGCCCTGTTTCTAATGTTGGTAGGGCATGAGGCTTTGGAACAGCTGTTCCTAAGTCCAAAGATATTTGCCGTGTAAGCTAATACTACCAAATGACAGGGTGGTTTTGTTTAGCTGGCTAAACTGCAATTCCTTCTGAGGCAAGTGAAGTCTAGTAATGCAAGTTAAATATAGGAACCTAGAATACTGTCCCATTTTAATTCCAATGTGTTGAGAAAAATTACCAAAAAAAACCCAAAATCAATTTGTGAAACCAGAATGTTAACTATTAACATAAATGAAGAATAACTCAATAAGTGGCATGTTGTGTGAAAAATTAGGCCAAAGTTTATGAACAAACCCAAGAAGCAGGGATTGCATATAAGGATACAAGCTATACAACCTGTCACTGTTATAGCCTTCAGTTACACTTCCAAAACACAGTTCTAGGTCCCTTCCCCTTACTGCAATTTGTGACTAGTCATCCAGACAGAAAATCTGACTTCCATGGGCAAGGCATGACTGCTACTCCCAAAAAACTACAGAATCAGGAAACAGCTCAAGATCCTATTCTAAGGAAAGGAAGTCAAATGTGATTAAAATGTTCTTACCAGCAACATCTAGTAAATATCCTTAGGAGCAAAGCCTCTCCAGTCTTCCCTCCTGAGCAGCACTGGGCGAGAGCGAGCCTGGTGCCTTGGCTGCTAATGACGCATGTGGCTAGCACAGCCAATCTGGCTCCAGCCCGCTCGAGTTTCAGCCCTAAATATACTTGGTGACCCCGGAGGAGGCCACCTGTTCTCAGCAACGTGAAGGAAAAGGGAGCCGGGCACTTCTGTGCTCCTGAGGAAACCCAAAACACACCAGAGCTTGACTGAACTTCACCAGGTCTCTGCTGAAATGGATCCCTAGGCAAATCCAAAACATGTGCACATTTTCTTCTTTCAGAATTTATAATAGTGATTAATTTGAATTGACAGAGACAATTTTATTCCTATAGTGCACCTGAATCAAAACTATCCAACTTCAAGAATCTCTGAACTTCAGAGAAAGGAGAGAGGAGTCTAGACTTCAAATTAAATTTTTAGTATAAGTCTGTCTTTAATTTCATCTCTTAAGTATACCTGAAGTGCTTTATCAACTTAACTTGATGGTAATCACATGTCAATAGTTTTATCACTTCTTATGAAACGTTATATAGCTGAACACGTGGACCTGGGAACATGTAAAAACTGACTGCTTGCAAAGAAAAACATGCAAGGAACCCAATTAACAGCCAATATGTCTGGTGAAGAAAGACAAAGAATACATGATAAACAGATTAAGTGACAGGGGAGCAATTCTAATGCCCAAAGTATTTTGAAAGGTCAAGAATTATATGATGCATGGAGTAGAATCACAGTGATGATAACAGAACTGACCTGCTAGGTCATCTAGTTGACTCACATAATAGGATTGCTTTAGTTCTTCACGGAGGTGCATTTAAAAGCCAATACCAACAATGATCTCTTTTCATATACTATATCACATAATTCAACAAATGATTGTCAGGAGCCCTTGAGAGACACCTTCCCACTCCTTAACTCTTTCCAGAAGTTAATATTTATACGCAGATGAAATATCATATCTCATTCACTACTGCCAAGTATTTTATACTCTGCACAGAGCTGTAGATCCGTCCCTTTCCCTTTAGGCAAGCTGTATGATTTCTATTATTTACCATTTTGCTTTACTGGGCAATCCTTCTTCCCCTTTCAATCTTATTTCTGTTCATTTAAAAGTCCTTCAGTTTCTTAACATCTTTTGAAGATGTCCAGAAATGAATATAGCATGTTGATGGAGCTCTCACAAGAGCAATGTCAGCTTAACCTCCTGCTCTCCAATCCAGATCCTGTGTGTGCGCATTCCAGAAATAACTCACAGGGTCATTTTTCTCTGAAGTATTGCTTTTCAGTTGATTGGATGCATAATGTGACATCTACGTAAGCAATGACAAACCTTTATGTAGTGAATGGCCAATTTTTTTTTTTTTTTATTAAATATGTAATTCATTATTGTTGTTTCCAGCTCAAATCTCTGTTGATGCCAAAATTAGTGCCATGGCCAGTAACTCACCATCCCCTTCGTGGTTCTTTTCAGCAAGTCTGGGTTCATGGCCTCTTTCAGACTTAACAGTTGCACTTTACATTGCTCCTCCTGTAAATGGCATTCCCCCAGAGTCACTGCTACAATATTGGATATTATTATGCCTCACTCCAATCACCTGATTTAAATCAGGTTTACTAGATCAACAGAAGCTTGTATTCCTCTGTCCTGATGGTTATTCTGCCAAAACTAGTAAGCATTTTCAAATGGGATGCAATTTTCTGTGCAGTTCTCTTGCAAGTTCCTGCAAACAATCTCTCCCTTAGCAATATATTCTGCAACTCCTAGCTTACTAGAACATCACCTTCAGATTCTGTAACAGTGCTGTTCAATTTGTCTGATTCAGAAAGACACTAAACAAGGCTAAAATTACATGCAGGGTGCAAGTACCACTCTTTCTGCTACTGAAATGCAGCTGTCTTTGGTGTGAAACATGGCAGATCTTTAGCAGCAGACACTTCAGGGCTGGAAACAAAGCATGGAATAACCCAAAAAATTACAGAAGGGGTTTAAGAAGCAAAAGTGTTATTGCTGAAGTTAAAAGGTGGACAGAACATAAGATTTATGAAGGACAGGACATGAAGAGGGAAAGAGAGTGCTCTTAGGGCACCTACAGCTGCCAGCAAAACATTCAGTTCTTACATTTGCTGCTTTGCTCCTTCTACTCCAAACCTCAGGGAACAACTCTGACAAAATTATCACTACTAGCTTCATTTTTGTTCAAAACTGAAAAAAACCGCTACATTTTCTGTGATTTCTTCTCAAGTCCACAGCTGGCTTTTATTGGTGAAAATTTAGTGTTCACTTGCTTAAGTCCTTTTATCTACTTACAACACATACCAATAAATGGATCTTCACATTCCTGCCTATATATGTTATTTGCATATTATATATAATACCTAAACACATGCACACATATCTTCACATATGTCTATACATTGGTCTTCACTGTGGAAATAAACTACTATGCTCATTGTTACATTTCATATCATTCACTTCTCAGGACTGTTAAAATGTCAATGATAAATATTCATATCAAAATGTCAGTAAGTATTGCATGCTGAAGTAGAACATGCATGAGGGAAACGGAATACTAATGGTTAATATTTTTTTAATTGCTTTATTATGAAAATTTGTGCCTGTGACTCAGATTTCAAGTCACTGGTTGCTGGAATATTCTGAGAATACCAACTTGACTTTCTGGGGGACAAATGTTTCAAAGGCATTAGGAAAATTCTGCTGTAGGTGACAGCCTGGCAGTTCTGACACAGGTTAGCACACCAGACCGGATTGATTTTACACAGTACATAAATATGCATATACTCAGCAGTTTTGAACAAAAAAGACAGAATGGTGCAAGATGACTAAGGAGGAAGATAATGTTGTTTTGCATTCAAATGGCCCAAAATTTTAAAGCAAAAAATATTTTCTTGTCCTTAACTTTTTAAAATATTGTCCTATTTATCAAACAGTAACCAGTCAAGGCAGGGGGAAAGGAGGGACATAACATGTGACCTTCTCTAGATTTATTTAGAAGGTATATAATACAAGAACTATGAAATAGCGGCCTACGTATACTCACTCCCCCAACCCACACAGCATTCACATACAAAAACGCACTGCTTTTTTTCTAGAACTGCATTTAATTCCTTTTGGGAGGCAGTCTTCTATAAAAAAAAATACATAAACTAATCCTGGAGCTTGCTCAGTATAGATGATCAGTATGTAAGGGCCACAGGGCAGCCACACTGTAACACCCTCACCCCCAAAAGGCAGAACTGTTACAGAAATTCTAGTTTTCCACCACCACCCCACCGGTTAGTGACCTGAGCATTCGTTCTCTTGTATTGCTCTCACAATGCATCACTCTCTAGATTCTAGGGTAGAGTTTGGCAGAATTTCAACAAGACAAGGGCAGATCCTACCTCAAGAAACCCAGGCCATATGTATCATTGAACTGCAAGCCTGCAATTACTTCTTGAAGACGATGACTTCAAGACTCAAAAGACTTTCTATCCATCCTTGCATCTGTTTGACTGAAAATTACACAGGAAATCTGTTGTGCCAGAGATTATACTGGCTTCTCTGTGTCTTGCCCTTTGTGTGGAAAAATTTACTGACATCATGGGTACTATATTTAGCCTCCTGAGGTAATCAGTAGACCACCCGGACTTAACAAGCATTGTATCATTGAAAAAGGACATATTTTAATACATATTTGTGTCATTGTGTCTATTTTTTAGCTACCATTATTAAGTTACTTTTCATTCTTTTCACCGTTCCTTTCTGCCTACCAGATTTTGCACAGGAAAGCTGGAAAAAAAAAAAATCTTGTACTTCAGCATTTACAGGGCTCTCACCTAGGCTAATCATGTGTCCAAAATTTTCCCTTAGAGTGCAGCCTCCATCAAAACTCTAAAAATGCGCTAAAGACTGTAAGACGTGACGTGTATGTTGCTTATGATATACGATCTGCAAGACACTAATATTCAACCTGAAAAATGCTGGAACAATCAAAAAGCCTTAAACATGAAAGCCATTTTGTCTGGGAGGAAAGTGTTAACTGAAGAGCACAACATAAGCCTCAGAGCCCTAGAAATAAAGTAATTTTTATTAGATAAGCTGTTACCAGCCTCTGCCGGGAGGCCCACAAGCTATGTTTGTGTTTGTACTCCAGGGATCCAGACGATAGAGGAAATAGGTGTAGAAAATGCGACTCATAGAAACGCCACTAATAATGAAGAAGGGAGTTCGGTAAGGGTATTCCCTCACCGTGTTGTTCTTACAAGGGCTTACTGTTAACAGTATTTACTGCACCTCCCTGTGTAGGTGGGGAATGGACCATGACCTATTACAAGCTGCAGTAATCACATCAAGACATAAGTACGTGTGCTACCAGTGCCAGCACAATTGCAAGATGCTAATGCCTGCATGAACATTGTAGTAGACCATTATCTTGTATTTTTTCCCAAAAAACTTTTATCATATTGAGACCCTGTGCAGGCTTGACTGTACGTGGTTTCTAGATCCCAAGTGGACTTGATGATGAAGTCAGGTGCAAAGGTACCAGTTGATACCCACACCCAAATAGCTATGGGGGCATTCTCCCAATTTAGGGAACCTCAGTGGATTTGACTTGCTACAGTATTAGAAGCACCTGAGGAGAGCATTTTCAGGAACTCAGTACTGAATCTATATGTCACTTAAGTTGGCAGCCTGGCATTGATTGAGCAAAGAAATATCTGCACTTTGAATACATGCCATACATCTCTGCAATTTCTGTAACTGTCATGCAGCCTAGCAACTAAGGCATGGTTTTAAGTGGACAAGCAAAGGAAAAGGCGTGTTCCCCCAGGACTGAAAGTCTGTATTTCTCGGTATTTGCCTTATTCTTTCTCCTGCTAATTATCATGCGGTAAAAGTGGTGTATCATTTTAGAAGTATGCAAAAGTCACATCACAAGAACTTCAGCTATATTCAAGGAAAGAAAAGCTTACACAAGTTGAACTTGTGCATCTTTAATAGTCCAACTAAGCTTTCTTTTCATAAGCTGCAGGTGCAAGTTTTGACAGATGAGGATATGAAATGTAACAATGTGTTCCTCTTTTTAAAAGATTCAGGTGCAGTCTGTACTGCAGACACATGTGCAAACATCTCTCTCGTAATTGTTTCAGAACTACTAAGAAGATTTATCAGCATATGAAACTGTGATGCATGAGCAGAAGCCTGACTGTTCAAATCCAAAAAAGGCCTCCAAAATGAATAGGATTTTGATGTGTTGTTGACAGAGGTGGCTATGAGAAGAGAGGCTGTTCTAGAAGTACCTTGTCCGGCGCAGAGTCAGCATCCACAGCAGCAGCCAGCCAGGCTGACCTGTTGGAAGAGCTTACCTACAGGATGGTTCGACTGCGAGGATCCGATGCCCAGGACCTCTGCAGTGGGGGTAGGCAAAGTTGGGTCTGATGTACAGAAATACTGTGGCAAGTGGGGAAAAAGTGTTTACCAAAAAATATGAAGTGAAGGGCTTGGTTAGACAAATGCAAGTGATTGCCTTAGAATTATATATTTTTTTATATTTATATATTTTTAAATATATATCTGTATGTCTATTTCTCTGCGACCTCCCTTTACAATATGACAGCTGGCAGTACCTTAAGCCAACCTTTTATCTTCTGCATGAAACAGGCTAGGAGCACATGCATTGTCAGTGATTGTGTCTGGGCTTGGGAATGAAAATTTCCATCTGACAAGAAATTTAACTGTTTAAACTACAGATAATCCTTGGAACTGACAAGTTGCATAGCGCTGAGGGGTAGCAGTCACAGTCTGTGCGCGGTAGACGTCTAGCCCCAAGACAGTGAACCATTAGCACCGAGTTACGGCACACAGGCTATAGAGCCATCTACAGCTGCCATGATCGGCTGAGCCTGAACCACTGTGTCCGTGTCCCACCATCCCAAAGCTTTGAGGCGTTTGAGAACCTGAATATGACAATGTCAAAGGCTCACTGCTTTGTGATGATTCCTGAACATAGAAGGAGGCAAGTCAGTATCTAATGATAAAGGGATTCCTTGTTTATTAACAGCTGACTAATTAACTCACTGTAAAACTAAAAAAAACACAAGCAGAAGAAAAGCGCCTTCCCTTGATCCTGTTCTCTGGAATCAGAAATGCTAGAATCAATGCCTACGTATCTGAAAAAGTAATAAAGTCATTTTTTTTATACCACAGATACGTTTTCTTATTCGTATTAGGTTATGCAGCCAACTGAGACAAATATTTGCAAACATTATTTTTTTAAATGGAAGTACCATACAAATGTGTTTCTTTTAGGAAAGGATACATGTTCTAACAAGATGAACTTCACTTTTTACTTTGGTGCTCCTTATAATCTTTCTTAAAATATTAATAGAAAATGTTAGATCATAACAAATAATATACTTAGAGGTAATGCAATTAAAATGCCATGAGTAAGTCATCTACAGTGTCTTATTTTCATGTTTATTTTTTGATACTGACAGGTTACTACAGGATGAGTAGCAGCACAAGCTGCTAGCTGTATGGTATATTGCCATGAGTCAAAAAAACTTCATGGGAAGAGGGGGGAAGAAACAAATACTGGTATGAAACCAAAATTCACTTCACACTTCCTGATGTTTCTGGAGAGAGAAGGAACTGTCGTCTCACTGAAATCTGTCTACATGACAAACTTGTATTTACTACCCCCCCCCCCCCCCCCCCAGTAGTGAAACAGCAATCATTGCTTTTTTTCTGACAGGTCCAAGCTGCAAAATAAAATCCAAATAAACATTAACCCAGTGCTTCATGGTTTTTGGATATAGGACTGAAGTTTTTAGTATAGAACAGCACTAGGGAAAAAATCACCAAGGTGTTTCACTTCCCTCCTCATCTTACACTAAGTAACACATATTCAAGCAACATTCAAAATCACCACCCCATACTTCTTCAGATAGAATATTATTTGAACTCACAGGGAAATGCATATACACTGACATGTTGTTTGCTTGCTGCAGATATATCTCCTCAAGACCATATACCAACTACTATTCTCACACAGAATATTTGCTTTCTTTGTCTGTTCATGCAAATCTCACATGGTCACCTCTGTTAGTGTCCAACCGGGATATTTGAAACATTGAATCAAGAGAGGATTCAAAGGGGGGGGTGGGGGAGACGGGGGACCCAAACCAACCCAAACTGAAAAGAATATGAACAAGATGCCAAATATTTGGGTTTTTTTTTTTTCACAATGAGATATCAGGAAGCAAAGAGAAATCAGATGAACAAATGTATCTCAACCTAACTCTCCAACTGGCTGTAGAAACTTAAAAATTAGTATGATTTAAAAAAAAATGCCACTGAAGATATAAAAATAACACTGTAAAAGATACCGTCTACTGCCACAAGATATTTACACATAATTAACAGTCATCAGCAGCCTTGTTTTGTTTTGTTTTTTTTTTCCCCAAATGAGTCTGGTCATTGGCATGAAGGGTAGCTCTCCTCACATGACAGCATCTGTCACAGCCTCCACTGTTCTTTACCAAGATCCTTTGAGAGTCTTAAAAGAAAACATTTATCAACAAGATGATGTCAAACAGCCTAATTTATCTCTCCTACTAATGTTCCCAAGACAGCAACAGGGTTTTTCACATAGGCACGGAGCAGAAAGAAGATAGACCGAAGGAAGACCTCTTGAAGAATACAAAACCAACTCTGATTGTATCGATCAGATTTCCTAACATGAGCTTAGACACAGCACACAACTCTCTGATCTGTAACTCAAAATTTCTGGTTTTCAGAGTATTAAATTAAGTTGGTATAAACTAGGAAAGGAAGGAGAGGTTCTTTTCAAATCTTTTCTTCTTCCTTCCATTTATAAGATAAATAAACTTCTTTTATATTTTTAGAACAGAGGTACAAATATCAGATGTAAATGCCAGTGAAAAGCCATGACTGGCAGCCAGGATTTCAGTTCCTATCCTGTCTCCAACACTTGACCCTTTGGGCAAGCCTCTGCCTTACTACTATGCGGCAAAGATTATGCAGATCTTTTATCTTTTGACAGTCTTTTTCATTATCATTACCATTGTTGCAAATCATCAGCTTACAGCAACCACAGTGAGAGCTGCAGATGTTATAAGCAGATTGATCTATAATTTAGAGCCACAGGCACCCAGTCAACAGTTGCAGAGGGAAAGTGGTGCAGTGGCAGATAGGTCTACTCTGCCGGGACAGAGATCCTCTGGAGTCACGAGGGTGTATGATCAGCAAGTAACACCTATCCCCTTCAAAGCGCTTGGTATGAAAATGGTGGGATGAGGACTACACAACATCCCACCTTTTTGGTGCCTACTACACTGAGGGTGGTGAAGCACTGGAAGGGGTTGCCCAGAGAGGCAGTGGAGGCCCCATCCCTGGAAACATCCCAGGCCAGGTTGGACGGGGCTCTGAGCACCCTGCTCTGGTTAAAGCTGTCCCTGCTCACTGCAGGGGTTAGGCTGGATGGCCTCTGAAGGGCCCTTCCCACCCAAAGCATTCCATGTTTCTATGATACTGCTTCTTGACATTGATGGCCCTTTTTCCTTTCACTCCCTAAGGTGGGTTATTGTTGCACTTACACTGAAGGAAGAAGCATAATCTCTTCTTGGTGGTCCACCTCAGGTGCACGCACAAGAATTGTCCCACCTCAGTAGTCAAAATGCTGCTGGCCGTTACGACATGGTCCAGTTTTCTCACAACATGCCAATTTAGTTTTGCCTTGACTTTTCAAACCTACCTATTAGTTTCAATATACATGCATTCTTCCTCCAGCTGCTCACTGAACTCAGCAGAGCCTTACAGGGAATTTAGAGGCACAGTTGTTGTGGTTTCTTATGGAACTGAGCTGAAACAATTTATTGAGAAATCATAAGCCAGTCCAGGTTCATTTATATCCCAGTCCACATTCAGATCATTTAACAAGGCTTCACATTAAGTCTATTATTTCTAACAAAGCTTAGCAGCAGGGAAGTTTCACGTGGCTTTGAACAGCATTGCCAACTTTCCATATCACCCCAACAGCAACCAACACATGGATGGATAAACACAGGTATAACATAAAGGTGTTCCCTGTCGTAAATCACTTGGGATGAAGGGACAGGGCCGAACACACTCTTTGCCTTCTGCAAAAACGGTGATCAGTCCTTAATTCTGAAATCCCCTCTGCTGCCTTTTTCAGTTCAACAACAATTGCACCAATATTAAAGATGTGCACGCCCTATGTGAGAACAGAGGGAATAAATCAAACATTTACTACTTAGGCCCTCATACCTTTTTTTCACCAAGGATGTGCTTTCTTCCAAAAAGGGAACAAACTATGAATAGAAAGGTGTGATTGAGATAATGGTCCTTTTAACTTTTTTCTTTCTTGGGCCAAAGAAGAAAAGTGCTACTATCAGTCCTGTCTTCCTTATGGCATCTCGCCATTCCAAGGGTTTTTCAGATTTGTGCCGGGTTCATTTGTAAAGCTTCTAGTCAAATGGCATCATGCACTGCCACTTGATCCCTCTCCCTCTGAACTCCTCTGACTCCCCTATGTTGCGAACTTGTTCCCACAGTAAATGGAAAAGCAAACATGCAATTCAGAAGGGACATGGGCTTCTACAAGAATCGTCCAAGGGCAAGATAAAAGAAGGTCAAGATTTAGCTCAAAGCTCAATGAGTATACTCAAGAAATACCATAATAACTAAATCCCTCCATCAATATACAGTTCACATGCCTGTAGTCTTCTTGACCTGAAGGATGCTGACTAAGTAATGGGCTAAAGCACACATGTCTAAATTTCAATGTTACAGACTTTAGCAAACTGTAACCTGTGTCTGAGAGCCATTGTTTGGAATTTCTCTTTTACTCTGCTCATTTAAATGGAACATATTTATATGAAAGGTTACTAACACCTCCAACTGTAAAACGAGGGGGAAAGATTGCAACATGCTTAGCATTCCTAGCTTACATTGCTGAAATGGTATCTCATATCCTGAAATACAATCTGCAGTAGTCCGTAAAATATTGAGACAACTCACTAGTTGTGGCCAGTAATACTTTGCAGAAGTATTCCCAGCAGCAGAATGCTCTGTGAAAGGTCATTAACACATCACAAAGGTCATTAACACAACAGCCACCATGAGAAATTCTTCTCTGGACTATTATTAACAGTGCTAACCAGCCATAAGGAATCTGCTGTTGCTCCTATTGCTTGGCTTGGCAGTGGCACTAGACAATAAGATAACCACTTCATTACTGAAGTCAATACAGTGATATTTAATTGCAATAAGGAATGATACCATCACAAATAATATCCTCTAAATCATTCTGCATTATGCCATTCTGTCCTAAGAGCAGTATCCTCAGTGGTGTAATTTGCAGGAGCTCATGAGCAAACATAAACTTCTGCAAACTGAAGTCCTCCCACTGATGCTCCCTCGGTGACATAAATGGGGACCTTACCTGAATAACTCACACCAAGGACAGAACAGAACAAAACACCCAGGAAAGTACAAATCATAAAACTGAAATTCACCCCCTGGGAAATTATTTCTTTTCTTCACCCTTACATTAGACAGCATTTTCAGCACAGGGTATCACGCCATCAGGATAAAAACTACAAGCCCTTAACTCATCTTATGTTGAGGTAAGGGACAGTGCTTCTGCTCGCCCCTGTGCCAAAAGAGCTGTAGCTGCCCCCTGAGCCCCCCGGTCCCTCCCCACTCGCACACGTGGACTACAGTCTCATGTAGTCTCGTGTACAGATCTTTTCACATTGTCTCATTCATCTGTCAAAAATGACTCGGGCTTCTTGATGCATTTTTCCTCTATGCTAAGGGAGCAAAGGGAGAGGAAAACTTTGTTTGTTAAATAGTTTTCATTTCAATGAGTCTGGCAGACTTGCAGCTCATTTCCTTGAAAATGATTCCACGGGAGGCCAAGCTACTGATGACTTCATGGGTCTTTTTATAAAGCAACATAATGACGGCGGATGGACAGAAACAGCTGCAGAATTACCCTGGCTGTGGCGAAGATGCCCTGAGCATGGCGGCCTTCAGCAAGTCGACTGTCCCCGGGCTGCTGCCTTGTAACCAGCAGCGACGGGATGCAAAGCGGGTGCTTGTCGCCGCAGGGCAGGGCACGTTAGCGTCGGTGCTGCATGGGACACGCTTGTTTTCAGGGAAGGAGACAACTTATCTTGTATTTGGGAATGTCTTACGACAGATCTTGCTATACATGAGCATATTCTCAGCGTACGCTCATCAGGTTATTGAAGGATGGGATGGTTTAATGCAGTCATTCACTTCAGAACCTGAAAATTAAGCGTAACGATCTAACACAGGCACGGGGTTACATCAAGTTCAAACGCTTTCATTACGGTACATCATCTTTGGATCTAGCTGGTGCGTGGTCCTCGTTCGTCGGATTGCAAAGGACGTGAATAAAAGCCTAAATATCAAGTCACTGGAAATCAAACAACTCCGGGACAATAATTGCTGTTCAATCAGCGGGGCGCAGGCAGCTCTGCAGCCCCTCCTGCCTGTCCTGAGACTCGCAGCCAGTCTTGGGCTGGATTCAGACCACAGCAGGTCGGGAGTGGTGGAAATACACTGTCAAGAATAATCACAGAATCATGGAATGCTTTGGGTGGGCAGGGCCCTTCGGAGCCCACCCAGCCCAGCCCCTGCAGTGCCAGGGACAGCTTTAACCAGCCCAGGGTGCTCAGAGCCCCGTCCAGCCTGGCCTGGGATGGTGCCAGGGATGGGGCCTCCACCGCCTCTCTGGGCAACCTGGGCCAGTGCCTCACCACCCGCACTGTAAAACATTTCTTCCTTATAGCCAGTCTAAATCTATTCTTCTTCAGTTTAAATCCATTATTCCTTGTTCTGTCACAACAGGCCTTGCTAAAAAGATTCTAAAATAAAAATAATTTTGCTGAAATGTACAGTAAAGATTCAAAAACAATCTAACTCTTGCAGCAGTGTTTGTAACCCACAGATTTCTGATCAACAAACATGGAACAAATATTTTTGTTTGTTGAATTTTTTTTGGCTTTCACACTGAAAAGCAGGTAAATAATTTTCGGATTTGAGTGGAGGCATTCCTACAATGAAACTGTCTGTTGAAAGCTAGCAAAACCTGTCTGTTTTAAAAACAACCCATCTCCTTCACCGTTTAAAAATACCAGAAAACATGTCGATTCCAAATTAACTAAAGAAAGACTTTCTTTAAAAAAAGCAGAAACGATAGACTAAAGCAAGACTAAAGATAGACTTTCACAAGTGCAGCGCCTTCAGGATCTCCAGCAGACTGTCAACGGCGACGTACATCTTCCAGTGAGGCCTCTGCTATTAGCCCGAGTTTGAATAGGCGTTCATCTCATCGCCAGTGAAATCCACTGGAGTTAAGCAGCCACTTATCGATAGGGACCTGGGCCCCGAAAGCCTAACTCCCACACTGGCAACTAATTTTAGCGCTATAATCGTCACCCTTCGGCGGTGACAATGGCTTAAGGTGTGTCTCCCCTGGGCCGCTTACTGCGGGCACCGAAGGCGATTCCCTGTTCTCTCCGTGTGCCGGCACCACTGCCTGCGGGTTCATGCGCTGGACCCGATTGCTGAAATGACTCGGGTGCTGGATGCCGCAGCGAGCTGAGCGAGGCAGAGGAGGCTCCCGGGTGATAACTGAGGGCAGGGGCACAAGTGGGGAGCAGCCGGGTGCAGAGGAAGCATCACAGGCATGGCAGGAGGCCAGCGAAATCCCCGCGAAATCGCTGTGTGGCTGTCTTCGATACAAGCTCATCCTAAGATATAAAAACCAACTTGAGCAAGGGGTTACTGGTCTTTGAAACAGATCATTAAATTACTCCGTGACATTATCAGCATTTATTTGGGCTAAGAGGTGACCGAGTTTTTAGCAGCACATTCAACTGATGATTTAGAGGAAAGATGATAGTTACAAAAACACGACTGGCACAGGAGACACCAGGCAGGGATAACTCTGTTTCTGTAATACCGAGCCAGCTAAAATCCATTAGGCTCCGGCTCTAGAGCAAAACCTAGGAGCTTTTAAAATCAGTCACAAAAACTCCAGCACAAGCAGGATTTCCAGCCCGAATACTTAACAGAAAGATGAAAAGCTGAAAATGCAGCTGAACTGAGGAGCAAGCCCATGCAACTCAAAGCTCGAGTTTTAATAGATTAAGATAGAAGTTGGGGGAAGTTAACTGTGCTTTAACTTTCATTCATGTGAAATCAGAATAAACTGGTTTTATACATGAATACCCAAAGGACTAAAAAACTAGTTTTGTTCAATGTGAAGCTGAGTAAATTTGAAATTGAGTATACATTATAACCTTCACTCCAGATGATAAAAATATTGGCTGCTACTGCCGCTTCCTT
This sequence comes from Pelecanus crispus, assembly GCF_030463565.1. Classification (NCBI taxonomy): domain Eukaryota; kingdom Metazoa; phylum Chordata; class Aves; order Pelecaniformes; family Pelecanidae; genus Pelecanus; species Pelecanus crispus. The sequence continues at coordinate 2,453,765 of NC_134647.1, read as the reverse complement.
TAGACAACAGCTCTAAAAGCATCATTTTCTAAGGGAAGACCAGTAGCAGTGGCCTTATGATCTTAAAAGTATTCCAGCCACAGAAACACCCTATTTCTGCGAAACTACAGGCTCAAACCCTGGCAGAGGTTCAAAGCACCTCTTCTTTTAGGCGCAGGTGAAGCTGAGCACCACACAGCCCAAATTCACGGGCAATAGCTGCGTGGGGGAGCCGCTGCTGCGCTGGAGGACAGAGCTGCCCCGACAGCGAGGGGCTGGCAGGAACCTCAGCAGGTTTAACGGAGGCAAACGCCACGTCCTGCCCGGGGAGGTGCAGGGGCAGAGACGCGGAGCGGGGCTGGGGCATGGGGCGATGCCCCCACTGAGGACAAGCAAGAGACCTGCACCTCCCTCCGTCCGGGGGAGGGCAGGGGCCGAATCCTGCAGCGGCAGCCTGAGCTGCTCAAATTTCCAAGTTTTTCGGACTCAGAAGCAGGAAAAACCGTGCCATGTCCCCCGGCAGTAGGAAGAGCTGCAGGAACAGGTGCGACCCTGCAGTACCAGCATTGCGTTTCGTTCCTTCAGAACACCCTCAGGGAGCCATAAATTGCACAGCAAATAAAGTACTTGCTCAAGAGAAGCGGTCACTTCCTTTCCCAAACAGCTGCAGCGCTTCCCTCGTTACAGAATTCAATAAATTAAGGTGCACAGCGAGCATAAAGTATTCCTTACCTACCGCTTGATGGGGGGGAATGAATACAGCATGGAGCTGCCAGGAGCCTCTTCGCTCGCCGCCGCAGGACTGCTGAGCCTCTCTGCCCCACTGCTTGCAAAAGGGGGTCCGCAGTGTACTCCTTCGGAAGCCATTGGCGAGCTAAAAATGTCAAATGTTGAATTAAAACATCTATTATTTTTCACATTTTCCCATGTTTAATAATTGATGCTTCCAGTTGTTGCTCTTCTAGTGCAGCTGCAACCGCTTCCCCCGGCCCAGGTCCTTACAATCTGCTGTTCCCTCCCTGATATCGTTGATATGTGAGTTTATGCATCACCTTTCCTTTTAATACGCTGGACTGATCATAGAATAGAATAGAATCATGGAATCGTTGAGGTTGGAAAAGACCTTGAAGATCATCCAGTCCAACCATTAACCTAACACTGCCAAGTCCACCACTAAACCAATTAAGGGGAGAGTAATCACTAATTCATGTTTCCTTGCTTGGGGGCTGAATTGTTTTTTAATGAAAGTAATTCATGATGATTCAGCTAATCCATCAGTTTGACTCAAAAAATAAGATCCAGCCTATTACTAATGATTGCAGCAAAGATCTAGATTTATGGGTTTGCTGCATGGCTTAGTCAGCTAGACTTTTCTAATACAGGTGATAGGCACGTTAAGACAAATTTTATTTTTTTTTGGAAGGTAGGATTTTAAGACTCCTAATCCATTGCTCCTTGTTTGTTTTCATGCCATGCTTGCTACAGAGAAGATTTCTGAGGCCGGTGTCCCACGGGTGACGTCCCCGAGCCAGCAGCCATCCGTGGCAGTGGGGTCTCCCGCTGATGCTGGGGCAGAGCACCCATAGCATGCAGACGGCCACTGCCTTAGCCGTGACACGGTGTTACAGCTTTTGTCTCGTGAGCTCATCTCACATTTAATGGAGAACATAGCTTTGACTCCAGCTCCAAAGCCGTCAGCTTGTACGTGCACTTCACGATGCTTCACTCATGAAACAGCACTTCACGATAGAACCCGCAGCAACGCTCTGTTCCATTGGCTTTTTCTGCTTTCTACTTGACTGCAATTTGCAACAGACTTAGCAGTAAGACTTTGCTAGAACCTAAATCCTGTGAACAGTGCAGTGGTGCAAGAAACTCACCACTGCAAAGGTATTAGGGTACTCACCCTTCTGACAGAGGCCACCCTCAATTTTAAGGGTACATAGTCACAGCTATTAAAAATCACATTAAATCACCATCAGACCTACTCCTGGATCCACAGGGCTGGGACGGGACCAAGCCGAGCTGGCTCCTGCTCGAGGGCAGCGCTGAGGAGCACGTGCCGAGGCGCGGAGATGCACAAGCTGCTGCTGGGAGAAGCCTCGTGCACGCAGCAAGGGATGGTTTGTCAGGAAGAGATCGGGGAGGGCTCCGGGATGAGACTGGATTTGCTTTAAATACAGAATCAGACACCAAGGCTTTATGGTGGATTCAGTACAAACTCTGTATTTGGATCTCCAGTTTTGAGACAACTCTCAGCCCCTGCCCCTGGTTTGGTCACAAGAACTCAACCACAGTTCAGTGACATTTTATGAGCGCGGGTTTGCGCAGTGAGAACCGCCTGAAGCGTTTATGACACGGATGTCCATCACCTGCAGCTACATCACCTCTTTAACCACCGGCCCCAGCCTAAACCAGGGCGGCCAGGGCTTTCCTTGGGACACGGACAGGCGCAGCCCTCCCAAGCCGAGCACGAGCGCGGTTTCCTCCCAGCACCGGACTTACCGACGGCGGGACCGGACTCGGCGCACTTTGTTGTGGTGCTTGCAATGCACCACTGTCGTCCCAGACACTTTCTGCTTTTCCCTCTGAAGGACCTAGTTACTAAGGAAACCAGCAGCATTTGCCCAGGCGAGGCTTAGTAACAGTTAAGTGCAGAGGAAAGTGAGTTTATCCGTGCCACAGTTTGGGAAATAAGGCAGTTTATGTGACACATCCTGCCCACGCAGATGGTGTGACTCAAAACCGCATCTCCTGTAATCTGGTCCTATTTTTTTCCCCCTTCTCTTCTGCGTAAGAGGGGATCTGTTCAGACAGGCTCGCACACAAGGACACGGAGTGACAACCGGGCAGCGCTGGGGAGCGGGTCCCCCCCGGGCAGGGCACACAGCACGGCTCCCCAAATCTCCGTCTCGGCTCCTGGCTGCAACGCGGCTCCACGGACAGCGGGAGAAGCGGCGGCCACGTCATGCTGCCCCATTTCCACGGCTTCTCGGGAGTCCTCTGTCCCTCGCCCCCAAAACAGTCACTGCAAACCTCTCCTACGCAACAGGGCTCGTCCCAAGACTTCTTCCTGAATTCTACCAAATTCACATTAATGGTTCATTACGCCTGTGAACCCTGGGAAAGAGAGACCCAAAGCAAGCGCAGGTATTTTGCTGGGCGACGGTAAGGCGACCTCACATTTTTTAAATAAAAACAGGGGTTTGAAATTTCACACCTGCATAGGATTTGCTTTCCCCTCTTAATATGCCATACAGCTTCGTGCTTGGGCTTCCTCACTACCGGCAGGTGAATTAATGCAAGTATTCAGATCTGGTTTCTATTGAAGTCTGCGATGATCTGTATCACACCAACGACTTCAGCCCCTGCTCTTTACCCAGTAGCCTCCCTACATCGACGACAGCCTCTGCCGGGTTTGCCACTGCTGGTTTCAGCTGTTAACGTTACCTGTTGTAGGCTGATAAATAGGACACTGCCACAAAAAAAGGCCAGAAAAGGCTTTTTATCCCCTCAACAGCACAGGGTCGCAGTCTCAGAGTTTGTCTGGTCTCACCGGTGTAACTGGGCTGTTGCGGTTAGACGGTAAAACACCAGGCTAACACATTCCTGGCTCTGCATACGAAGGTTTTTCTTGTTTGCCCAGAAAAAGATGCCGAGTGCAATGCTGCGCTGGAGCGGGGCCACTCAGCCCGTGTCTCGGTTTAACAGCAAGGCACTACCTGGGCATAGGCATCATGTAAATTAATTGAAATTATACTGCGTATGAAAGCGGGCTCGGGTGCTAAACCAGTGCTAGTGCCACAGAGGAACGCTGACCCTCCCAACATCTCCGGCTCTTTCCGTCCCACCTCCGTTTGTCCCTCTTTCTGCTCCTCACCACCTATTCCCACCCCTCGCCAGCGCCAAAAAAAAAAGCTGTTTGAGCAGTCTGAGCCACACTGATTTAGCCAGAAATTATTCAGAAGGATACAAATAAAAGTAGTTTTATCACAACTAGGTCCCCAAGCACCACGCAAGCGTTCGTGGTGCTGTGAGGGAGGGGGTGGGGAAGGGGGTTTCTTTTGGTGGCAGCAGAGGCTTAAAGTGTTTGACCACCTTGGATATAGCAAAATTCCCTTTAAAAAAAAAAAAAAAAAAAAAAAGCTTTTAGACTGAAGTATTTGCTAATAAAAAGGAGGATCCTGCCCCCATCTGGCCTCCCTGGAAGGAAGCAGCCCAAGGTGGAGCTGGAGCAAGAAATCGCAAGAAATCAAAAGCTGGCTCCCGAGCCGCTCTCCGTGCTCGGAAACGGGTAATAATTCAGGTTTTGGATCAAGGTTTGACTGGCAGAAAAGCGGAGATAATTATAATCTTTCTGGAGCAGCTCCAGTCATGCTATCGTTGCTTTGTGGGGTGCAGATGGGTCCAACTGTGCCGCGCGAACAGGAACACACAAGCCTCACCATCTGCTGCCGGTGTGGGGAGGGAACCATAGTCCCCTCGGTAAATCTGTGCCCACCGCCGAAAAACAGAAAACCCATAGTTTTATTCACTTTGCCTCTATACTTCTCTACCACATCACATATTCTGTACACCGCTTCCAGGCAGAAACGCCTTTTGAAAAAATTACTTGGCCTGCAAAGCTGAGCTCAGCTGAGCTGAGCGGCCCCAAGGGCCACGAGGAGGAAGGGGGAGGAGGAACCCGTTGGTCAAAATCCAGAGGGACCTCTTGCTTTCAGAAAACAGAAATAAGGTTTAGTTTTAAATCTCAAATTAGCTGAAGCCCAGATACCCTCCAAACGCCTTCCCCCTCTCCCCGCCCCAGCCGCCCCATCCTGGACCTCTCACTCCTTTGCTGGGCTCAGCACGGAATAGTGGCTGTCAGCAAAAATCCCATGTAAGGTGGGAAAATCCCATTCTTATCTCAGTTAAGAGCTACCTAACTTACCAATACGCACATTTTTTTGCGTTATCCCAGGATTCTCCTTAAATGCACCAGGAAAGGTAAGAATTAATGGTCTAAACACACGGTGGAAAAACTCTTCTGCCTGGGTTCAGGCTGCTTCTGTCCATAGGATGGCAAAGAGGGGCTTGTTCCTCTCTGCAGGAGTTTACCTTTAGGGAACAGTCCACCACTGATAAAAAACTGCCGTAGCCAAACCCTGTTATCAGCACACATCGTTAAAGGATTCTTCATGTGAGGCACCTGGAGGGCAAGCGGTGCTGGGATTCGCCATCTGTAGCTGGACTTGGGGTGCAGCTGCCAGAAGCAAAAAAACCAACCCCAAACAGATCTCCTATCAAAAATGTCCGTATCAGACCACCTGAAGGCCACTTTATCTCTACATATTACATACATTAAAAGAGGAATGCAAAAGGGGCAACTTCAAAAATCACAGTTGCTCTAACACTGTGCACTTAAGAGTTTGTGTCCGCAGCGGATGAAGAGCTTCAGAGCTAGCGGCTAATGCAGTTTGCATAAACCCACTTGTTCTAAGTAGCCACTTTGTCTCTTGCACAAATAGCACGGGCTCCCGTTCTGTGCCGAGGTCCAGAGGTGATCGGTAGAGCATGGGTGTGTGGAGGAGGAAGGTCCACGGATTTCTGAGGTCCTGTAAAAGAAGGTCTTACTGGTCTTAATAAATTATTATTATTAACTCGCACCACGCAGCAGGCAAACGGTTACCGACCAGAAACCTCACCCAGCGCAGCAAAGACCCTCCACGACCGAGCAACGCGTGGAGGAACCATGCTACAGGCTCCTTTGTGGCTTCTTGCACGCGCTCGTTGTGAAGGAGTACAGGCACGATGCAAGGATCGGCGACTATTTATTACTTTATTAACTCTCAGCAGTTTTGACTTCTCTCTTCAGTGGCTGGCTGACACATGCAAAAGCTGCTCTGTGGAGGGAGAAAATCTGCCGCTGAAGAACCTGCTTTGGAAAGCAGCCTTCCCTTATTATGTTAACACGTTCTTAAGAAACTAATCATTCTCCTCGCTTTGTTTCTTGAGACCTGTTTTACAAAAGTCTGGATGAAAAATAAGATAGGGAAAGTTCTTACGAAGATTTGTCTATCAAGTGAAGTTCAAGACTTGCCTTCATTTACCAGCTAGCCTGTTCACTGCCACGTAAATAGCACAGCACCTTCGGCGTCTCGGAGCAAAGCAGATTCGACACCTGGCCTGTTAACTACTGGTACAAGCATAGTGCTTACAGGAACACGCTACCAACAACGGCAACCTGTGCTCAAACACGTTGTCAAATATATTTAAAGCTTTTCAAAACAACAAACACACCCCACTTCTAACCAACGAAGCAATTGGATTATTTGTTGCTTAGTGTACTCGCTGTATACAAGTGAGTTAATTTCTAAAAGCACAAGAAAACCCGTATCGCAACACTAAGGGAAGACCTACTGACTCGCACAGCCTCACGTGGCGCGAGCTCGACGCTCCCGAGGCCGGCATCCCCCCGGCTGACCGGCCACTGTCGCACCAGGATGAGACCAAATCTATGCCCAAGCCATCATTGCCCACGGGCTTAAAAACAATCCTTGTGTACTCCTGCAAGCAGCAGCTACGCTGGCAAAACATGCTCTGCTGAACAAATTCAAAATTCTTATCATATATATCACCTTGAAAAACAAGTCGTCAAGCTGACTCTGAAAATGGCACCATGAGTCTAAAATGAAGACGTTATCTGGCCAGCTTCGTACAAACAGTTTGGTTTATTAGTTGTTTACACAGCTCTAATATGCATCCATTAATTCAAAGCGATACATACAGGCGAGAACGGGGTGTCTGTTCGGATTCAACAGTACGAGGACCCCAGAAGCGAGTCTTCAACAGTACGGGCATTTAGACTAAACCTTTCTTTATGTACAAAAAATGTAGACAGTTTTCATTGTTACTATTCCATGATCTGCATCTCTTTGCATGACCCCAATAGTTTGCCTACATATATATACACACACAGAGATGTATTTTTTTTGGGGGGGAAGGGGGAAGTGCCTTCCCATTCTGAAGAATCAGGGGCAAAAAGCAAGACAGGACGAAAAAGTTAATAACAAGAATTAACTCTGAAGACATTGACTATTCGGTAGTTTTGCATCTAATTCAACCTCATGTTAAAGAGCCGTATTCAGAGAGAATATATCAATGTAGACTGTGCAACAAGAGAGTAATGACACGACCTGTCATTTTAAAAGTAGTAATAGGATACAAAAAGTACTATGTTTTAATTTAAAAAAAAAAAAAACAATTAAAGAGAACACGGCAGTCTTTAACTTTCATACAGTCAAGAAAAAAAGCCGAACAGTAACAGCATTTTCTGTTAAAAAGCCTATTTACAGTTTCATATACCAGGTGTAAACTACTAAGCCAAGGCTCATTTCAGCAGCTCTGCTCCACACAAGATACTCAGTTGTTGGACGCAGAAGTAAAATGGGCAGAGTTTAGCCATGGCAAATACTTTTCTTCTGCGTAGTTAAAAAGAATAAAGGTATTTAATGCTAAAAACATACCGGAAATAAAAACCTTCGGAAACACTTATTTTGTACGTATTTTCTATGGCCCAACATGGTGACCCGTAGACTGAGATCAGACAGCACCAAGGGCACGCAAGGCAGGCGACAGGCCCACGGCCCGAGGAATGAGCAGTTCAGAGGATCCCTGTACTAAACCAGACAAAAATAAGTATCTGATAACGGTATCTTTTTTTTTTTTTTTTTTTTTTTAATCACCTTATATTTAATGGGATTCAAAGAGCAGTTTTCAGAAAAGTCGTAGCAAAGTCAAGGAGCAACAAGAGTTAAGAGGAAACGAAACAGTACGCAGCCCGAGCGGGCACGGCTCTGAAGTCAGCTCACCGTTCCTTCAGCCTCCAGCAAAAACCGCACGGAGCGGGACGCCGGCAGCGTGCACCACGGACACGCCGGCCCGCGTCGGGGAGAGCTGGAGACAAAGCCCACCCAAACGGGAAGAGCGTGTCACAGAGGAAAAGGACTTCGGCTGGACACGCAGCTAAAATCGGAGGCAGAAGGATAAGGAGTGCGGAAAAGCCTTTTCCCAACTATTACGCCATCGCAACAGCGGGGTGGATGCATTTACTTATTCCCCAAAACTCGGTTAACGACATCACCTGCCTCTGCATTACTTAAGAGAACAGTTATTCTACAAGATCACCAGCCGGACACAAACATTCCGCAGTTAGAAATAAAGCAAGGAGTCCAAAATTAACACATGCGGAACAAGACTGTCCGGGCTGCAGAGCTGACCAGCAACACACCTTTAGGACAGTAACACGATAATTTTCTTTTTTAACCCAGCTTTGGTTTCATCTCTTTTCCTTTCTGAGAAGTTACCTGCACCCCGCCACCACTCCCAAGGCTGCAAATACCAGCGTGCGGGATGGGAACAGGCAGGAGCGGCACACCGCTGGAATTCAGCATTTTCTACAGGGAAAGAGCATTTCACCATTAATTTTAATTGACTTTTCACCATGAATTTTAATTTCCATTCTGTTTAAAACCAGCCAACACATCCTTAGGACCGAACTCGTCCCAGATGCCAATCTCCCAGTACAAAGCCGGCCATCGCAGGCTGGGCAGGACAGCGCATTTCGCCCCAGTAACGCCGAGGCAACCCCATCTGCTAGGTCAGAAATCGTATCTTTGCTTGAAAAGTTTCACCACAGCACATCCACACAAAAGATTTAGTGCAAACAGTCAAGTTTTGACACGCGTTTTCATCTTAAAAGAATAAATACTGGTAGTTTTTCAAGAATTAGCAATTCTGAAGTTCTCTATAAATGTGTGCATACGCTGGCACACAGCTCCCCCCAGCAATTCTAGACCAAATTGTGTTTCCCCTCTTGAATGAGAATTAAAAGAACTGAATGAGTTCCCTTCAACTAAATGAAAATCAGATTTCAAAAGCCAGGAAAGACCGAAAGAGGTAAGGGGGAAACAATTCAAGGAATGTTCTGATAAAATTTCAGGAAAAGTTACTTAATCAAATACTTTCTGAACTTTATTATAATAAATAGCTTTAGAAAAAAGTTTTAGCTAAATTACTTGAATAAACACGCTTTAATTTCAGACACAGAAGTGCTCAAGCCAGGAAATGCAGCCCTTGCAAGCCTCAGTATTAATTTGAAGCAATAATTTTGTACGTTCTGGAATGAAATTTTATTGCAGTATCAGTGTTAGCCACACACTTTATGCATTTCTTTCAGAAAGAAGACAAAACTTTTTTTGAAAGAGAAGTACAAAATACAAGAAGTACGACCCTGGTCATGAGATTAATAGACGTACATATGGATTTTGCATTTGTAAAAAACAGGCAGATAATATACTGTAACGTAAGTACATCATTAGTATACTAATCTGAGAAGTTTACTTCATACTCAAAGAATTACAGGTTTAGTGGTGGAGGTTAGTGTTGTAATCCGGTATTTGGTAGAGCCGAAGGAGAAGGAGCTCGGTTCCCTCCGGCGCCTGCTCCCCGCTCCCTGGGGAGCCAGAAGGGCAGACTGGGATCTCGAGCAGCACGTACGGGCTGAGTACAGGACTGTGGTGACAGGATTCAAGGTTTTGAAAAAGAATGCAGTAAGAGAGTTGAGGACATGTAGAAAACATTCATGAAAACACAATATAGACACAGCTTAAACTGGCTCGGTTACCATTCCTCCATCATATACTACCAATTCTTCAATTTATTAGCCATAAAAGTGCTCAGGCTTTCCAATCTGAGGTTTTTTGGTTTGTTTTTTGTTTTTTATTTTTACTTTTTGAATCTCTCTGCAGGAGAATACATCTTTTCTTGGCCACCTCTTCTACCCTCCACAGTGTTTAATGCAGGAAGTCCTTAGACAAGAGTAACACCGAGCTGATGCTTTACAAAGAATGATTTATAGCCTTCTAGGTAAAGCAGCATTTTTGAACTTAATTCAGTATCAGCTATATTTTCTAAATTTACAAATAGGAAAAGCTTAAAAAAGCCTCACCCAACTTGTGTCCTTACTCACAAGAAATCTGGCTGAAAAGGCTAAGGGCAGTACTTGGGTATGATCCTGTTATGAATAAAGGCTGCTAGCTGATGTGAAGAGCGTTTTCAAAAGAAGTTTCTGTACAATATAAAAATTAACCAGTAAAATCCTAGTAAGGCAAGAATATAATTTCTGCTTATGATTCTAAAGCACATTGTAAAAAAGTTACAGTGGCAACCACTTACAGCTTCTCATTTTTGTACATTTAATATATGCACTGCAACAATGATATTCAAGTCACGTTTGTATTTGTAATACACATCACAACTATATGCAAAGACATTTTTCTTTCTTAGTGCCGTTCTTCGTGACATCAACTCATTCCTGTTCCGTAATGCTCAATGATGCACCATTTAAAGGCTTAGTATTACATTCATCTGAATTAGCTGAAAAACCTTGTTTCAGACAGAATTAGCCTGACAGTAGCAAAGTTAATGTTTTACTAGCCAATTAAAAAGGAACTGCTTACATGAGGATGCTTACAAGGCCAAGTGTTCTTGAATTAAGTTATTTAAACGGAGTTCCTTGAAAAGAATTCCAGCTAACCAATCGGACACAAGGACAACTTTAATATTTCCTCTCACAAAGAAAGCTAGCGATGTGGTAAGTGGAAAAGTGCTTGGAATGTAGAAGATAGAAACAACTGTAAAAAGTAACTTTGTCACAGATCATGTTAAAACCAGTTTGTAGGGAGGGGGAAAAACCCACTCATTTACACACATTTAGATGCTTTTATAGAACTCCACCTATCTTAAGGAAAATGGAAATTATAGCATAGGAAGAAAAAAACCCGATTACTGAATTAGATTTAGGCACTTGAGCTGCATAGACTGTAGTAGGTGCCCATTAAATACGTTTAACATTCACACATGCACACGTAGACCTACTAACATACTACACAACGTATAGGAAAACAGCCATCAAGCCTCCCTGGGGTGGGGGGTGGTGGGGGAAATGAAGCTAGGTAGATCCCTGTTCACATTTTCCAAGTTCTATATATCCCACCTTTCCTCATAATTAAAAACCTGTGTAATTTTCAGGTCATAGAGGCAGCATATTAGAGAGCTGATTTACCACATTTATTATTTACTAAACCAAAAGAAACATTTTAAGTATTAGATTACTGAAATATGAGTTACTGCTCTATTTTTTTTTGCTAGTAAAATGGCAATCTGCAGCATAAACTTAAATAACCTTTTTTAGAGACCCCTCCCTTTTTCTGTATAATATCCTAAGAATAAATTTCATGAAGAACAAAGGCAAAGTAATCTTAAGCTTCAGCTGAAAGCCAAGGCAACACAATACGCAGAGGGTGAAAACACAAAAGCCATACAAATCAAGGTCACGACAATCACTTCCAAACAATAGCTGAGTGCAGTTGAAAGCAGCACTGATGCAAAGTTAACTTGCTTTTCTATGGACAGAGTTGTGAGAAAAATGCGAATTGTCCTACAGGGAAAAGAAAAAAGCGCCGTAAACAAGAAGCACATACAAAAAGGGTTTGCGTGTTCAAAAAGTTTGTCTGCTCTTCTGCAGCTCCACTACGTGACTACATTTAACAACTCTTCTAACGTTACACAAAAGGCAAGGTGCATAGGAAGGGACCGTCACAGCCACAGCACTACCGCGAGGGTACGTACTTGCGTCTTCTTCCAAATTTCACCTCATTAGTATCTGAGCACACACACTTGTTCTCATGAAGAGCCTTCAGGCAGACACACTTTCTTACAAAAACTTCCACGGCAACACCTGGATGACGCTACCGCGCTTCGGCTACGCTTTGCTGCGCTGAAAGCGCCATCACACCGACCACGCGAGGTGAGAATTTGCAATCGTCACCTCTGTTTACAACAGGGTGACAAAGAGCTTCCCAGCTACTACAGACAAAATCCATCACTCTTAGAGACTGCAAATCCAGAGCTTAAACCGAAGGCGTGTCTTTGACTCCTAAGGCCCAGTCAAGAATGCTACAGGCAGGCGATGCGTCAGGAACCGCTGGCCACCACCAAATTCTTGCTACTGAAGAGCACATCTGCCCTCTAAAATACTAGGGGATGACAAAATACATAGAAAAAAGGACTCATCGTTACACGTGACACGACACACACCTTTTTTGTAGCAGGGTTAAGGCTGGATTGCGCACCGCCCAACACACGGACAAGGATTTACTCTTTAGGGCACAAAAGATACTGGTTTAACAGGCAGCCTTCACGCGTGCGGTTATTTCCAACTCCCTACAAGGGTCTGTTGCCACTTGTGAAACAAAGATGAAATGACCACGCGGTATCTTAGAGGCCACAGAAAGTGGAAGTGGCCGGGATAAATGAGAGGGAAAAAAAGAGTAAACGTAAGTTTCCTTATGTGTAAACATGTCTGGTTGCAATGTAAGCCATACCTGGAAAAAGACACCACACTTTCATTATACGGACGTACGAAGTCCTACAAATTGAAGCGAAGGAGTAAGCAGCACATTTCAGCAAGCAGCAGGTATTAGAATACTCTCCATGATTTTTCTTTCGTTAACAGGAACAACTCATTTTCTTAAAAACAAACAAAAAACCAACACACACAGCCTGTGCAGATTCAGATTTAACAATACTAAAGCCAAATATTTTAAAGGGATGAAAGGGAAGACGTAAGACTCAAAACCCGAACACTTAGGTTTATAAGCAAGTCTGCTTTTTCTTTTTTAAGACTAGAAAACGTACAATTCCATTTCATACGCAAGTGTGCACAGAGCTCGTTTCTTGAAGATACTGTCAGATAAACTGAGAGTCTTTGCATTAAATTGTTATTTCTTCAAACATTTATACATTTTGCAATACACCAGTTAAATACCAATATCTATGTGCATGCACTATAAATATATGCATGTACACATTAAAATTAACAAAGACGGCAGATTCCCTAGCCAGTGAGCATCATAAAGAGATACCAAAAATATATTAAAAAGTTAAATTCTTTACCTGCCTTTGTTAAATACAGACTTTTGAAGTTGCCTCCCTTCTTTTCCCCGCAAATTCACAACGTGAGCCCCAGAGCAGCAGGCCAGTGGGAAGGCAGGTGCGCTGACTAGATTATCCCATAACCAAAGATAAGCACCTTAAAAAGTTCAAACTAAGCTTTTTCTTTAAAATGTCTTTTCCATCCTTACCAGGTGTCTGAGCTCAGAAAGGGAAGGACATTTTAAACGAAGTTTTATTTCATTTTGCTATACTTCCAAACATACATCTCCAACGTAAAAGCCTACGACGAAGGCTACGTACGCTTTCACAATACTGACGACGTTTCAAACCATCCAACTGCCACCCCCGCTGAAAAGCCTGGATCCTTTAAAACGGTAACTCTGAACAACTCCTGTATGGGACATCCAGCCCATCAGGTACTACAGTAAAAAAAGGTAACCACATAGTGTTCTGATGCTTCTTCATAACTCACCTGGGGAGCATGCAAGGGAGTTATATTTTCAAGAAGTACTGCCCTGGAACTTCTGTGGGAACATGATCAAGGGGTCACTTACAGCTCTTCAAGTAGTATAATCTGTTTTGTTCCCCTTCCCCAGCCCAGTTCCATCCATTGCATATAGATAAATATACATTTTACGTTATCCAAGAGAAGTGTGCCTTCCTCTGAAAAACACTTAATGCAGAGTATGACTTGTTTTGTTAAGATTCCAGTGGGATTTCTAAACATACTTTTCTTCTTTGGTTAAGAAAAAAAAATTACGACATTTTTCCCTTTATGACAGCTAAAGGTACTTCTACTAGAATCATAAATGAACGGTACAGCAGGAAAAGGAAAGCAGTTCCATAGGACAGCATGACATGCACTTTTTGGAATCACCTAATCCAACGATGACTACAAGAAAAAAAGAAAATCCGTTTCATTTTCAACTCTTTGGCAAATTTTTACTGTTTGTCGACACTGTAATTTGAAGCTCGATCTGTACGCCCCGATCCGTTATGGCATCCTCCCTAACTGAAAAATCATGTGAGAAACAAGCAATGGTCTTGAGAGAGTTTGCTTTATAAAGTCGTGGTAAGCCAACTGTCTGATGGACCTTACAGCCATACAGATAACAAAGGAAAAGAAGTTGTGACACGTTGGCGATGTCAAATATTAGTACTACTGTCAACGTACTGATTCCGCTTTACACACTGGTCTGAACAGATTGCAATTAACCTAAAATTGAGGTATAAATATACACAAATATGTACAGTACACATACATGAAAATATTTTTGCGTTTGTAACATCGGTAACCTTAAAAATACTGGAAAGTTGGTATCTATGCCATTGATTTGCTTGCTAATTTACTGGAATAATGAAGCCAACATCTTCAACTAGAGAGGACTACAACGGAATAATAAAACTCAAAATTAAAAGCTCCTTCCTCTCACTTCATCTTCACCACGCTCAACACTGGACTGTTCTGAGTGGCTGTATCTTGAAAAGAAGGTTGATCACAGCTTTTAAACGCATCCTCAGAGGAAAACAAACAGGAAACCAAACTGAAGCCATCAACCGCATCTTTCTTTTTGCTGAGTGGTCTTAATTTATATACACGTACGTGTGTGTGCATCTATGTAGAAAATAAAGTTGAAATCAGTTCAGTATAAATACATCTAACCCATTAATTCTGCCACTGTGAAAGTAATCATGGGTACAGCTCTTTTTAAGCAATGTCTGTGCAAAGAGGTCATTAAAAATCATCTGATCTTAAGTCTTGACATCATCCATTCGAGTCCTTGGCACAGTCTGTAAACAAAAGAGACAATTTTTAAGGAATACCTGCACTTCTCAGGATAACGTCAAAGATAATTCCATCGTACCAATTTAAATTCTTCCCAAGAACTCTGTAATTCTGACTGAAGGAATCATTTCCAGAAACAATTCACTCCCAGCGCAGTATTTCCTAGATCTTCTTACACAATCTATGGGCGAGAGACTTCAGATCCCAGCACTTCAAGACGTACACTGAAGTTCTCTCTAATTATGATTGTTCTTAATAAACCAGAACAGATTTTAGGTCGTTCCCACCCCTGCCCTCATTAGGCCCAAATCATATAGTTTTATCACTGTGAGGCGAGACTGCAGATTTGATACGAAAGTTGGGTTTTCAGATCACACTGATTCTAAGTCAGTATGTTCTGAGCCCCAAAATCTTTAAGGTAATTATTGACAGGGGAGGAATGCGTGTTAAAACCAAACAGCACAACAAAAATACCAAAATAATTCAAGATTCCCCCTCCTACAGACAAGAATAACTCTTACCCCTCTCCAGTTAGAGCACAGCATGCCTGAATGTGCCACTGGTGATCCTTAATTGAAGTCAGTTTCAGAAACTGAGATATTTCAGCTACTGTCATACACTCTTTAACATCTTGCTTGTTAGCAAAGATCAGCAAACCAGCTTTTTTTAAGTCCTAGGGAGAAAGAAGAAAAAAAGATGATGATTACAAATCAGCAAATTGCTCGGAAGCAAAAGATGTGATACCAAAGTAGAGAACCTTAAGCCCTAGCGAAAAATAAAACCCAACCACTAAACTATAAAACGCTGCAGGCTGATTGACACGTAACTTCTGAAAATCCTTTGATCCAGCCAACCAGACATCCTATTTTCGCCTAGGATGATCTGTAAAACCACCGACGGTATTTCGTTGTGCTCCGTGAGGATCAGAGGCACCCTGCATCTCCCTACGTGTGCAGCTGCAATAACGCCGTGCACCTCTAACGGTGGAGGCCTCCCGTTTAACCCTGCCCTTGCAGGACGCTCCTGCCTGCGTATCCAAACCAACCACCGCGTTCTCCTCAGCCTGGCTTTTGTATATACACACCAGACTTTTATGTGGTACCATACTGTAAAGATGGATTTCAGCATCAAGTTAGTAGACCGTGCAGCAGTTCTTACGCGGGGCAACGGTGGGTTACCCCACCAGAACTTTTTAAGCACTGGTAAAACCTTGCCGAGCCTGACTGCAGGAAGCGCCAGCAGCGTGCGTGCCGGCACCCAGCCTGGCACCGTGGCTCGCCAGAGCCAGAAGTATGCTGCGCCTGCGCGGCAGCCCTCCGCGAGGGAAATCCCACCCGTTAGGAAGCATTAAGACTGCCACTGACAGCGTAAAGCAAGCTGCAGTAATATTTTATTTAGAGGATACACCGAATTTGTAGAAAATCATCACTTACGCTACTTTAGAATCAAAGGATGGACACCTCCATGAACAAGCACATTGCAATAAACTTCTTTATAGTGCCCATGCAATATTTAAAACATCAGTACTAACAGCTTAGAGAACAGCTACTCCAGGGGCAAGCTTATTTTATCTCAAGCTGCTTGGAATTACACTGGTACAGGCATGTATTATTGAAAATCTGTCCCTCCGAAAGTAAAAAGGTCTTCCCAGGAAGCCAAGACAACTCATTCACTTAAATGCCTATCAGGCACACTAATTTTTTACAAGCAGTAAAATTCACTCCCAAAGGATCTACTGGTCCAGAAAATAGTTGGAACTGACCTGAGCAACTCAATTTTGCCTTAACAAAAACTCAATTGAACTGATTAGCAGAAGTAAAAGATTTTCAAGGACTGCAAGGAAAAGCTATTCTAAATATCTGCCTTTCATTTCAGCTTATACCTATTGTTGCTCTCTTCAAACGTCATAGCATCTGGAGAGTTAGCAGAATACACTGAAAATATCCTGTTGTAAAACAGCAGGCACATTTACTGTTAGATGGGTGCTTTCATTGCCCAGAAATAGTCTCCCAACACGAAGCAAGGGCATTCACGCTGACTGGAGTTCCAGACTTCCCTCATTTAAAATTCAGTTCGTTAACAACTTCTGCATCTTCCTTTATAGATTACGAAACAGAAGATGCAAATTTTGTTTAGCAACTGCAATGGACTGAAGAGTCCATCTCTGAAATTCTAATTATGCAGCAGACCCAACAGCAGCAGTCCCCCCACGCCACATTTAACACTCCACTACAACCAAGTGAGCCAGACCTACTTTATTAGAATTTATTTGATTAGAGTAAGCACAATTTTAATTTCAATACCAAAAATTAGGAATTCAAGACACTAGGCAAAGCACTTGTTTTTTCTCACATACTTTAGATTACCATGATGACTTGAAGGAAATACATAGGCAGTCCTTGCCGTCCCTGCAGTCATCTACTAAACAGCGACTATAGTTTAAAGATAGATGTAATATTTTGGGATGTAATGCCACCAATTTTATGCACATCTCTGTATTCTGACACTTAAATTTGGGAGCTCAGTGTCCTCAGTGTCATCTCAACTGATCCAGTTTGCATTAAACTTGTCTTACGAGTCCCAGCAGCAGTCAAGCTCACATAAACACGTCTTCAGTAAAAATCAGGGCTCCGGTCCTGCTGCACTGCATAGACAAATTAAAGTCTTTGCGACATTCAGGTCATGCAATAGGTGCTCCTGGGCTTACGGGTCTGTTCAGTATTTCTGGATCACGCCCAGGTAGCTCAGTTTTAGACCTGACACAGGGCTCAATTTTAAAGAGGGTCTTTACAAGTTAGCAAATTATACTCTCATTCTGTAATTCCAAGTACAAATAGAATGACGGCTACTGTAGCCATAGGCAGTACATTTCTTCAGTTTTATAGCTGGTTGCTGTAAGACATATTATTAAGGCTGTATCTGTTTCACTGTGGAAACAGAAAACATCAAACAACCATGAAGCTATCAAAAAGAGTAGTTAAGTTGTTGGAGAAAAAACAATGTTTTTTTAAAACGATCTCATTCAGAGATTAACATGGATTGAAGTATAAAACCCACAAAAGTCAATTATAGGTCCGAACTTCTGTTTCACTGAAGCACTCAGAAGTCGAAAAGCTACTTTTGTGGGAGTCCCCTTCAGTAACGTGGTATTAATTTACAGCTTTCTTGCGAGCTTCACAAAAGACAGAGCCTCTAGCAGGAGCAAGACAGCTCTGATACAGTACTACCTGCAGCTGGGAGAATGTCACTGTTAATGTTTGCCTTGGGCTCCACTGGAGAGGCCTCTCCATTCTCGTCCGTCTCCAGCTCGCAGGCACAAGTGAGAACTTCCACAAAGAGCACGCAAATCTGCTCCTCTTAACATGTGTCACCCAGATCTTACCCACAATAAATATTAAAACAAAGGAAACATAGGGTCTACTCACCTCATGTGCTAACATTTTATACAGCTCTTCTTTAGTCACAGAAATTCTCTCTCTGTCTGTGCTGTCCACAACGACTATCACAAACTTTAAAAAGTGAAAAGTTATTAGTTAGAGAACAAACTCTATCTTTCTGCCCACACACTTGTCAGCAGAACAGACTACTGTTCCCATCACATTATCCAGACAGTCAGCTGGATTATCAGATATCATCCTATTCCCAGTACGCTTCTCCCAGCCAGAGTGTGATTACCCGCAGTGCTGGTACGGTTTACAACTTAGGCCGTGGTTTGTATACAAAAGTAGCTCTGACACATCTTCTGTCTTTCCATTTGCCAATTTCATGTGCAAAATTTATATTGAAAACAAGTGTTTCTCTGTAATCCCAGATCTGTTTCTTTGCTTAGCGTAAGTGAGGTAGCACACAGATCCCTCAAATAATTTGTTGCAGCCTTAAAAAGCTAAACTGTACCAGCTTTCTCCCTCTACTTCAAATACTATCAGGCAAATAGATTATTTGTAAGGGATTTAAAAAAACCCATAAGCTCCATACTTCAAGAGCAAACACACAGATACAGATTATAGCATCTTATAGGGAAGCAAGCACAGGAGAACAAAGTTAATTATTATTAAAAAAAAAGAAATATTTTTTTTTAAAACCACAATTGTTAACACGTAGGAAACCTTGACTTAAATCATTATTTTAATCCAGTTCAGTAGATGCGCTGCAACTTCATCACTAAAGAGTTCTTAAAATTCTTGGGGGTCCATAAGTAAATTGATCACGGGAAGTTGCAAGACAGCTGCCAGAGTCTTGGAGGAAAACTTTTGGGCTTTCAGTCTTACTCCTGAGGGGTTACGTAGGTTTTAGAGTAGCTGCTACAGAGACAGAGCAGTCACGGCCCACAGAGGAGACCCACAAACACAGGGATCTGCAATACCAAGACAAACTGAGCACCCGCCCTACGGCCGCAGATCCCCAGACATACAATCCTTACAAGCAAGTTGGTTTTAATTGCAACTCCGTATTACGTATCTTAACGTAAGAAATGTAAAAGGGAGTCGTACAGCAGCTTGCTGAGGAGACTTCAAAAATCAAAACGGGAGTCCCCTGCAGTAGCTACGGTAAATTTAAAGCACAGTTAATGCGTTCCCTTCTGGGACAGATCGCAGGTACGCTGCGTTCCCCTCTGGGACAGATCACAGGTACGCTGCGTTCCCTTCACCAGCAATAGCTACACCAAGTCTTCCAGCAAGGCGCTCGTTCTCACCTCAGTGTTTGTATAGTAGGTGTTCCACGAAGACCGAAGAGACTCCTGCCCTCCGATATCCCACATCAGAAAGCGCGTGTTGTTCACCACGATCTCTTCCACGTTACTGCCTATGGTGGGTGAGGTATGTACCACTTCATTCATGGAGCTGCAGAGGGAAGAGAGCGACGTGGTGAGAAACTGCAAAAACTGGCTGGTTACCTGCATTAATTGAGCATCTTAGGACTCCAGATCGACCTACTTCTGTAAGAACTAAACGTGATGGTTATTCCAAGGTAGAAAGCTTAGCGGGGGAATTTTAGCAAATGCTCCTTATGCAGCAAATAGACACAAGGTTTGACAGCAGAGGGTGAGTAAAAATTAAAATAACAATAAATAAAAATAGCAATAAAACAGAACTCAGTGAAATATATAACAATCGAATTATAAAGCTGAGAGAGCATTCATGAACCCAACTATATTAGAATTAATTAAATCATACAGCTGAGACAGTATTTGCTTCAGAACCTGTTTTAAGCAGTCAGCTTTTCTTTTTCCAGGCTGATTTTGGCACACTTAGGAGAGAGCTGTTGTTTTGCTTCAAGAATGTGGTTAAGCCACAAGATTTCCAAGGTTGCAGAAAAACAACAACTCATCATCCAGCTCCACCAAACACACTACATCTGGCCCTCCTTCCAGTACAGGCCACTAAGAGTGGACTTTCTTCACAATTCAGTTACTTTATGTCCAAACTTTCTTCGCTCTCCCTTCAGCATAGTCCAATAACACCACTTTTTGGAGACAAATGCAGACACTAAATATTCCAAAAATATTGAGATACTTTAGGAGATACTGAGTGCAACTTTGTCATTAAGACGACCAGTTTCACATCATCAATAGTGATAACCGAATGTGTACTCTGGATACTCCTACAGGTCACAATATTTAAACTCTATTGTATGGGATATGCAAAAATTTAAAAGTAGCTTCAAGGAAAATGTCAACCATTTTCAAAGGACTTATTTTTTCTTCTGATAATCTTGATATATTTTTTCATTTTGTATGAACATTTTTTGAAGCTTTAGCAGAGCTTTTAGTTACAGTGACACCAATTTGAGACTTGTAACAGTGCTGGATATTTCTTGAAGAGGATACAGGGAACAGAGGAGATAAAGGGATGGTCCGATGTTCTGAAAAGGAATCCCAGCTACCCAATGTCTTAGCAGCATGTAGCAAGGAACCTTCTCACCACACACATTTGAAGGCAACTATATAAGGGAAAGAGAAGGATTACAAGAAAGAACCGTAAAATCAAATTAAGGATAACAATGATGTAAGAAGATGCCTGTGGTTGATTTCATATTTAAAAAAAAGGGGTTTAGCGGAGTTCTCTCAATGCTTGGAAGAGACGTATCATGACGCCCCTTTCCTCGGCTGAACCTGCAGCCTTTCACATTCAAGCTGTCGGCATCTCGCAGTTTGCAATATGATAGGTGGATCTTTTCCCTCCTCCCCGCTGAAACAAGGTAAGCATGAAGCTTAATGCCATTTCTACACACCTGATCACAAGATCCTACTGCTATCTGTGGGGAGGGAGGAGATCCAAGTACAAGAGCGGGGAAAAAATGAAGTGGCTGTGGAGCTGCTGCGATCTGTTAGAAGAATCAGCGCTCCAACACCTGCTGTGACCCTCCACGACATCGAAGTAACAGCCACTGCATTAACCAACACTAGCTGTCCTGCTAGTTATCTCTGCCCGTCTCTTATGAAAAGAGGTAAACGTATTAATTCATGCTCAGAACACCTATCTGCCATGAAGAAACAGTAAGAGAAAAAATGGGATATGCTCAGATGGAGGTTGGGTTTAAGGAGAAGTCAGGCAGGAGGAACAGAGGACAGTACTCAGACAGAGCTCTGTCAAAGCGGCAAACAGGAAGGGGAATACAAGAAGAGAGAAGGGGAAGTCCTGTGGAACCAAAACAAGTATAAAGGGAAAGGAGCCATCTAGAGACCCACTGTACAAAAGGGAAAACGCTGAGACTGCAGAAATAGGAAGATGAGAAGAATCATGAGACATCTGTGGAGGAAGTGGAAAGACACAGGCAGCATTAAAATGCACCGAGGACGGTCCTCAGCTGCAGCAGCTACTAGTCTTAAAAAAATATTCTTCATTCTATTCATGCTTTTTAGAATCTCTCACTCCCAATTTAAATAACGACAGCCACCTTCATCTTTTCACTTTCTCTGCGGAGCGTGCTAGGGCCTAAGTGGCTGGAAACGCTGCATGAGTTTCACGTTTCAGAAAGGCAAAAACAGATCACAATTTGACAAAACCCAAACATTTTAAGAAAGCCTATTTTAAGTGTAGGATTGGACCAGTACGGCCATATCACTTAACAGGAAATTATTTCTGATACTGACTCAGGAACAATTCCTAATACCAGGCTACTTCATGTGAGAAATCGCAAATGTGTTTCTATTATAAACAGACCTTGAGTCGCCTGTCCCACCTAGAAGCTTCTGAGTCTGCGGACAAATTTGTACCCTTTTATCAAAATGCAGCTGAGGACCAGAGATACGAAGCTCATACAAGTTTCGTGTAAACCAGTAGCAAGGTTAAGGCAAGACAAACACAAGTCAATGCCACTATTAAAGGCAGAAGCTGCACGACAGCATGGGCTGCCACCAGCCGCAGAGCTGTGCTGTCCTGGGTTCAGCCAGCGCTCAGCCTTCCTCCTTCATCCCCTACCAAAAACGACATGGAAGTACATCTTGGTACGCAGGACGCGAGTCGCGGCAGGGAGAGGTCAGGCTTCGCTGCTTTGCTACTCACAGAACAATTTGTTTAGTATTTACATGCTGCGGCCTGGATCAGTTTAGCAGCGTTGTCCTGTGGCTAACCCTCAATATAACCATATTTTATGGAGTTGGCAAACAGCCTACACGGTGACACCAAAGGCAGTTGTGATTAAGTGGTAATAGCAATGTAATCTGATAAATAAAAGCTTCAAACAAAACCTTATTCATGTATCAGGCAAAATACAGACCTTTCCAAATGCTAAACACACGCTTTGCCCCACTGCCACCTGCAATGTTCAGTAATCTTCAGCGCAAAGCTCTCAAAGTAAAAACTAATGGGGAAAGCAGCGACAATGAGTTAGAGTAATATATACAACGCACATCTTGAAACATGTGAAACATCACCTGCAGTTCATACTTACAATTGATAAAGAATGGTCGTTTTCCCTGCGTTATCCAGACCAACAATGATTACTTTGTGCTCTGAAATAAAAATATCACTAGTAAATCACATAGTTAACTTTGCTATCACGGTAACAACTGGGTTATGAAACAAGGTTAGCATTGCATTTTTGACCGATTTCCTAAGCAAACACTGCCAAACTTCAGGTGCCGCATTTCGCGGGCCGCACCTGAAAGTTCATTTGTCTGTGGAGGTGTACAAACCCATGTACTGTTCTGAGCAGGTAAGTGACTGTCTGATTTTTCCCCGTCTGCACACCTACAGGAACAATTTCGGAGAGATTACATGCGGATTTTTTCCTTCTCTAAACTGCTAGAGCACTCTCACGCTGGAATCCTTTCCCAAGCTTCTACACATTTTTGCAGATCGCAACAGGCTCCGCTCTCTATTCTCCCCAACTACAGCAGCTCTCCAGAACACACGTTTACACATGTTAAATGCTCATTTCCAACGCCATCCTTTTATTGTGGCCTGCAACATCTTAATCTCTTTGCAGAGAGTCGTTAAAAGCCACAACGACGCTGATTTGCGCTGTAAGCAGGGCGATCCGCCTGTCTCCCTCAGTGTCCTCTTTTCCTTTCAGCAAGTTTGGAACCTGGAGAACAGATTTGCCTACGAATATTTTACAGTACGCATTCACCCAATTTAGTTTTAGATGAACCAATGAGTGCTACACAAAACTACCCTGACACATATGCGAACACATTTTGGAGCTCAATGCCAGAATCAATTATTGTTTCTATTTAGCACCTTCCTTCCTATACATCACAAAATTGGATTTGAATTCTACAGCTGGTGTTGACAAGCACATTCAAATTTATGATTTCCAGGACGAGCGAGCGCTGCCTGCTCTCAGCTATATTACACAACTTCTACTTGCACAAATAACCTTGGCTTCAACGGGACTATTCAGGCAAGTAAAAGCTTTGTGAGAAGGGGCTTTCTTCCCCCGCCTCCCCAGTAGTCCACAGGGCAACAAAAAGCCACCATAAGTCTGCCCAAGCTTCAGACAACCGGAGATCAATTCCTTCTGTCAGCAAACACTTGCATCGATTTATCACAGAGGGGAGAGGGAGGGGATCGGGGTCAGGTAAGTGGGGTTTCTCGGTTTTCATTTTACCAATATTGTGTGGTTTTGCAGAGTTGTCTTCGATACCATCAAATATAAATTCCAGTTTTAATAACTTTGCATAACTGCACAATATTGTAAAAATATCTGCTTACCTGACCCCACATAACTAGGAACTTTTGTTTCTGGTGGGATGTTGCCAGCATAGTGGATGCTAGGAAATCGGTTGGAACGGAAGATCTGAGGTGGGGCTGGAGGCTACAAGACAAAAATACGTTGTTGGATTTGCACCGAGTGTTAGTAGTTGGGACGATCAGCAGGCACGTGGAAGCGTACTGAAGTCCACTCAAAATGGTATTTAAAGGAGTTTATAGGCAGGGTAGGAGCAGCATGCGTTTTGCAGTTAAAGGCACAGCTCTCATTAAAGCCTTGCTGTGAGGAGACAGGCGTTTTGCAAATCCGCAGGTGTAAATAACGTTTACTCCAGAGAGGAGCAGTGCTGCCAGCCGTCCAGGCTGCTCGCTCAAGACATTCAGGAAAGCGAACTCCGCAGATGAGGAGGTGAGACTACACGCTACAAGGCAACACAGCCTTGTGTTAACACAATGTTAACATCCACCTTCCGGCAAACGAGCTGGAAGAGTGACTCAGAGGAGAGGGGAAAACAAAAAAAAAATTTAAGCCCCCCCCCCCCAACTTTTCCGGCCGCGGCTCGTCGTCGTCCGTCCCCCTCCCCCCCAACCTCCCGGCCGGGGCTGGGGGGACGCCGCCACCTCGCCCCTCAGCCCCGGTGGCCGAAGCCGGTTTCCAAGGGCCGGCACCCACCTCCTGGCCAGCCCAGACCCCCGGAGCGATTTGGGAAGCGGCGAGGAACCGAGGGGGGATGGCCCTCAGGCCCGGCCCGGCCCGGCCCCTCAGCGCCCGGCCACGTCCGTGGCCCGCCGCCTCCCCCTCCTCCCGCCGCCCGCGCCCTCACCCTGATGGTTGAACAGCCTCCATATCCTGGTGAAGAGGATCCCCATCCTCAGCCGGCCGCAGCTCCGGGCCTCGCCGCCTACCTCAGCGCCTACCGCGGGGGTTATCCCGCTCCCGGACAGCCGGCGCCTCAGGGCCCGACCCAACGCCCCGTTTGCCGCTGGAAAGGCGGGCTGGGGCCTCGCCGGGCCTGCTCACGCTCGGACATCGCCGCCGAACCCCGCTCCTCTCCCTTCACCGCCTGCCCCGGGCCGGCCGCGGAACGGGGAGAGCACGGGGCCGCGCTGCCGACGGGGACCCCGCGGCCACCGTAGGGACGGGGGAGGCGGGGGCGGGCGCGTCGCAGTGACGTGGCGGGCGGCCGCCATTACGCGACTCCGCCTCAGCGAGCAGCGGCGGCGGCCGAGGCCGCGATCGCCCCGGCGGGGCGATCGCGGCCTCGGCCGCCGCCGCCGCTCGCCTTTCGCTCTTCCCGCCCAAAGCCGGGCTTCTGAGCGCCATTCGCCTCCTCACTGACTTCTTTTCCCCCAAGCATCCATCCTGCCTACCGAGAAATTCCTCTGCCCGTCTCAGCGTTTAAAGCCTCAGGAGATTTTTAAACACCCTCCCCCCCCCGCCCGAGGTAATAGGTTTTACACGCCTCTGCGTGACAAGCTACAGGCAGGGGATGTCTGCCCTCGTTTGTCTTGTGGAGGTTGGAAGGAGGGGGCGGGGAGGGGGTGCTGGGCTCTTCTCCCAAGGAACAGCGATAGGATGAGAGGAGGTGGCCTCCAGCTGCACCAGGGGTGGTTTAGGTTGGATATTAGGATAAATTTCTCCACAGAAAGAGTGGTCAAGCATTGGAACAGGCTGCCCAGAGAGGTGGGGGAGTCCCCAGCCCTGGAGGGGTTCAAAAAACGGGCAGAGGTGGCACTTTGGGACAGGGTTTAGTAGGCATGGGGGTGTTGGGTTGATGGTTGGACTGATGATCTTAGACATCCTTTCCAACCTTAATGATTCCTAGTTTTTACTTTCATTAAAAACTAATCCAGCCACCAAGCCAGGAAACACGAAATTGCTACTCTCCCCTTAACTGGTTTAGTGGTGGACTTGGCAGTGTTAGGTTAATGGTTGGACTGGATGATCTTAAAGGCCTTTTCCAACCGAAACGATTCCATGATTCAATGATTTTACTGAAGAGAAGCACCGCAGTGTTTCCCTCTTCTTTACCTGCACGCTGCCTAGCGGGGCTCATGCCCAGCCCCACCTACCGTTTCAGCCTCAAGGCCTTGACCGACTGCTGTACAAAAGCTGAATTTTACACGGGTCGGTCGCATTTTGTCTTTCAGCGACAGCGCTGGTGGATGTGAATTTAAGCAATGGGTATTTTCGGCATGAGGATTTGTATTCTTAAAAGTATTCTCGAGGGAGCTCAGGTAGGTTGCACAGCTGTTGGACACGTATTCGTTTTAAACAACACTGGTGGGCATGGTGAAGAAAACCCACACCTGCAGTTCACTGAAAAAGTAAATTTAACTTTGGGACAGAGACTGTGAAAGAGTGAGACTGGTGGAAAGTCTCTTTTTTTAAGTGCAGAAGGCATCTCCTCTGAAGTTCAGAGTCGTAGGCATTGTTGGTCACCGCAAGGATCCAACTGAGGTGGTGTTTGTTCAAAAGCGTGGCCAGGTGGCAGCTGAGCCTGGAGTCATGCTGTGTCCCCACTTGGGATGGAGAAGCCTCCATCTTGAGATGGAGAAGCTCCTCTTGCAATGGGATGCCTTACCTGGGGCAGAGGAGCCTCTGTCCTTAAAGTCCTGTCGTGGCTCAGCCCCAGGCAGCAGCTCAGCACCACGCAGCCGCTCGCTGCCCCTGCCCCGGTGGGATGGGGGAGAGAATCGGAGGAGTGAGAGTGAGAAACGCTCCTGGGGTGAGATAAGAGCAGTTTAATCATTGAAATAAAGTAAAATAGTAATGATAATAATAACAATATAATAATGATAATAACAATATCCAAAGCAAGTGATGCCCAATGCAGTTGCTCACCACCCGCCGACCGATGCCCAGCCAGTTCCCGAGCAGCGATCGCTGCTCCCTGGCCAACCCCCCCAGTTTCCATACTGCCCATGACGCCGTATGGTATGGAATGGCCCTTTGGTCAGTTGGGATCAACTCTTCTGGCTGTGCCCCCTCCCAGCTTCTTGTGCCCCTGGCAGAGCATGGGAAGCTGCAAAGTCCTTGCCTGGCATAAGCAGCACTGAGCAACAACTGAACCATCGGTGTGTTATCAACATTCTTCTCCTACTAAATCCAAACCACAGCACTGTGCCTGCTACTGGGAAGAAAATTAACTCTATCCCAGCTGAAACTGGGACAGTCCTCAAGTCCTCTGGACACGCTCACGTTCCTCAGAACTGTCAGTATTCCACAGCGTAGCTTTCTGTCATTGACAGTACGTGTAACAGGCTTTGCTCCTCATTCCGTATCATCCCCTCACCAGCATCACAGCCTCCTGTTTTCCTGCCTGCGTAGGCACTTACCCCTGGCTCCCTTTTCCCCTCCTGCCTTGCAGGCTGGCACACCTACTCGCTCACTTCCACCCCCGCCATCCTTAACTTGCTGCGTGCTGTGCTGCTTTCATCTTTCCCCATCCCCTCCCCATATGATACGCTCCTTTTTTATGTCAGTGTTTTTTTCTTCTTTCCTTCCAGCAGCTTTTGTTCTGATAGTGGCTTCTTGGTTTTGTTTTCCCTGCTGCAATGTTGGCCCATAGTCAAAGCAGCAAGGCCAGTAGTAATCTCTGAGTTTCTGTGTCTGCAGGCTTTCATACTTTCTGTTGCAGTGAAGGCGAATATGTGGTCCTTAACGGTTGAAGAAAATAAATATCCTGATAATAAACTGGCATGTTACAACTTTAATAGGATAAAAAAAAAATCACGCACTGCAGTAGTAACGGATCTGTAGTCATCCAGGCTTAAGATAACTACATATAAGGTATTATCGTCCACCTTTACACCTTTTTCAGCATTAACAATAGCGATGCAATATCAGCTACCTAATATGGCAGGGAGAAACACAAGTTAGCCCAGACACCTTCCTGCTAGGCTGTGAAAGCTTCGTTTGCTAAATAGCCACAGGCACTCTGGGGGGAAAAAAAAAAAGCGTCTTTTTTAGTATGAAGGCTTTTTACCATTTATGGGTTTAGTCCAGTGTTTTAGAATTACATTGTTAATTTTTAACCTCAAACATGACAATCAGCACGACTTTGGAAAAGTAGCGATGCTTTATCATACGTAAGTGCAATGCACAAATACTCGGCCGTACTGTTCAGCTGCTGGCGTGACCAAGATTCGCATTTTCCTCTTGGGACAAGCAAGGAAGTCTGCTAGCTGGGGGCAGTGGCTTTGGAGAAGCTGATGGGGGAAGGCGAAAGGGAACTGGAGGTGTAGAGCAGGAGCCGTCAGTCCCCGTGCGCGAGCTGCGGTCACTGGGACAGCGTGCAACGGGCAGGTAAACGAAGCAGCTCCTCCGACGCGGTACACTTTCCACAAGTTTGGCGTTCAGCCTGCGATGGAATTAATTATTCATTTGCCGACAATTAGCCCCCTTTCTGCCGTACCTCAGCTGAGTTTCAGATGCACGCGATTCATTTCTATTCTTGGCTCTCCTGGTGTAAACGCAGAGCGAGCCTGAAACCCGTGGGCTCTTTCCAGGGTTAGGTAGGCTGCACAACTATGCGAGAGGGTAGCAAAATCCAAATAAACCATTTATTTTGATTCTCTAAATACAAATGTGTTGCGTTTTTTTCCCCCCGTGCAGGCTTTTTGGTTTGTGGTTTTTTTTTAATAGACTCTGTGACTTAGCAAAGCAATTTCTACAAAGCTGTGGCCAGCACTTGTTGGAGCCGCATCAGACTGCTGGCAGCCTGCACCCCTTGGTCCTGCCACCTAACACCCCCGACTGTACCCGACACCTGCAAAAATGGAGCGACGTTTTTACAAGATGAGTAAATACATGGTGTATTTTAGGACTAGGAAGTTGAGATTTTCATCTCTGGCCCCTCTGGTAGTTCAGTTGTGGTTTTAAGACGTTCATATGGCAGCCTGGGTGAACTTGTATCGTCCTGCTGCTTTTTTACGTGCCAGCTCTAACAGGCTTCCCGTTGCTGGTGGAAGCTTTCTGAGCAGCTATCAAATCGGCATAGCTTATCCTGAATACAGCTGCACAGTTTCCTCCTGGAAATTTGAAAAGCCTTTTCCAGGTTGCCTACATTTTGTTCCAAGCACCCGTAAGGCAGGCAGCGGGTCGTCGGAGCATTTCTATGCAGCCTCTGCCTACAGCAGGATTTTGCCAGTGGCGGGGAAAATATTTCTACACAGAAGAAACCCAAACGTGTAGAGAAGACAGACAAGATACGTGGCTTGTGAACTTTTTAACTTGGAGGATCGTATGAAAACACACAAAATAATGCATTTTTGCTCTGTTAATATTTATTTGAAAGACCTTAAGCTCTTTATTGACAGCTTAGATGAAAACTGGCATGCTTGTATCTGATTTTGAGCACTTAAGACAAGGTAATTCAATTCAACAGAATTTTAAAAGCCCTGCACATGCGTTAGCTATGTAGCAGCCAACGTTAATTCACGTGTAACATGCAGCGTACCTGGTAACTGTATTTGTGTCCTTCGAGGGCAGGCTCCCGACAGAAACACCGAGGAAGCATGCACACTCTTGCAACTGGTTGTCGTGGGGGGCACCAGGCCTGGAGAGAGGCAAGAGGAACACCCCAAGGGCTGAAACGTGCCCGCGCCCCGCCGCCGGCTGCCGCCGCTCTCCCTCTTTGGCAGCGACCGAAGAGAAGGGCGGTAGCACAGGGGAGGCAGCAGCGCGATGCCCTCCCTGCTCTGGTGGGGCTCAGCACGACCCCGCGCTGCCGTACAGCCGCTCCCGTCCCCCAGCCGCACCGAGTCTGAAAGCACTGCGCTTGCACGGTTTTTTGATGCTCACGGCATCTCCGTTAGGCTGCTGGTTCCTGTTTCTCGCTCTTTGGAACAGGTAGCATCTTTCAGTGCTTTCTTGTTTTCAAGATACTATAAACAGTATTTCATTGTCTTTTAATTATTCATTCAGTCCTTACTACCTCACATCATTCTGATACCTGTTTCTGTCTAAGAACCAATTTTAAATTAATCTGAGATCGTACAGAGGACTGAATCCAAAGACCCTTAACATTCATGAGAATCCTTCAACTGAGCAGTCGGCTAAAAGTATTTTACTTCTCTATCTAATAGTGAGATATCCTCTGTATTTATGTACTTCTGAGTTGCAGCTATTTAAGAGCAGATAGATTTAAAAATAAACATCCTTCATTTCACGGACCAGATGCATCTCCTTCTTCAGAACCTCATTAATTTTTACAAAAAAATGCTAACATGTGAAGCTGCTGCCAAAAGCTATCGGCAAACAATAAAATTACTGCAACACTCCGAATGGTTTTCTCAAGTGACTCTTCTGAGCTTTTTTCCAATCTTGAGTGCAGAATACAAAGAGACTTAAAAGACTTTGAAACGGTTTGTAGTTTTTTCATTTATTGTAGAAAAGTTATTGTAATGCAGTTTGGTTTTGTACATCTAAATTCCATAAAACAAATCCATAGAAATGAGGATACTATCAGCATGCAGTCTGCATTTTCTTCTTTAAATGATTCTGATCACAAAAATAACGACACTTTTTTTTTTTCTCCTTTGAAAGCCACTAAAAGCAGAGGGAGAGCAGAGCATGCAACACTGTACACATTTGCATAGTATATTTTACCCAGCATGCCTTGTAGAATGCTACACATACAGTATCTATAGAAGTAAAAACAGAAAGGGGCAAATCAGCAGAAAACACAAATTTGTGGGTGGTTTTTTTGTTTTTTAGTAAAGGCAGTAACGTCTTTACCAGCGTGCCGCTGAACTGGCTCCCAGGGAGGCTGGAGGCAAGGCTGCCAAGCTATCGCTGGGAACCAGTTTGGGTGAGAAACAGAGATTTTCTGGGATCTGAGAAGCCCAAGGTCCGTAGTTTGCAGTTTGAATGACTGTTTTCATCTTCTTCCTCCACCCCTCTATTTCTCATGCGTACATACAATTTGCATTTTGCTTGATTCTCTTCCTATGCTGTTCTTGTAGGACGTCGCTGACTTTCCCTCCCTCTCTGCGTGAGAAGAGAATCGGGCGTGTTTCAAACGTAAATACACCTTGGGCCCAAGCATGCATTCCTTAAGCTTACTTTACATGTTAAATTCTCAGCAATATCAGCGGAAGTTTTGGGTGGACTCGTCCACAGCTCTTCCGGCGTAACATTCTTCTCTCCCCCGCCTCCCCGTCCCCGTACACGAAAGCAAGTAGCTCTGTAGCCCCGAGAACTTATTTACTGGGAATATTTCGTTCCGGACCTTGGGCTACTAGCGTATTCGTGGTGTAGTCATCAGTCATATGCCAAAATCTATACACTGGCCAAAATTCAAAGTTACTCATGGAATTTCAGCTTTGAGGAGGAAATTAGCAGAAATGAATGCAGTGGACTTTCTAGTTTTAAAAGGGTTTGGGGTTGTTTTTTTGTTAATTAGTATGGAAGGAATACAAGTTATTGGAAAATCAATCACATATGCAAAATGCAAGGCTTAGAAATGAACTGCTGAAGTGTCAGGCAGCAAGTTAAACTGATCAAACCCGCAATAAATCCACTGACGCTGGATCAAAATATCTACCCCTTTTTTTTCAAAAATACAATGCCAAATGCAATAGTGGAATTACTGTAAATTTGTGCTATTACAAATGTGCTTCTTTTTCCTTGCTCTGTTTTTACATCGTTGGCAAAATATATTATTCTGTACTGTACAATATATTTTCTCACTATGTGGATTTTCTACTGCTTATACGGAGTAGAATTAATATCAAAGGGGACTGTGGCATTAAACTGAATTATATTTTGTTTTTCGGGAAATACCAATAAGGCATAGGATACTCAGTATGTGACATTTATGGTCAGGCCTTGCAAATACTGACTCTCGGAGAAGACCCCAATAAACACGGTGCCTGGCAGCGGGTGTCTGTAGGATCGAGTCCCGATAGTAACGCACCGCCGAGAAATCTGAGGCGGAAAGGCAGGTCCTCTAAACATCACCGAGACCAGGCCAATGCTACTCCCAGTTTCACCTCTTTCAAAGGAATAAAGGAATAAGACGCTCTTATTAACATTTTAAAATGATTTCTACCTTCTCCCCAAATTCTCTATATGGATTCAGTTATCGTATTTCTCTCGACTTCTTAAATGGTTTCCACAAGTAATGAAAGATCTTAACACAAATTTCAATACTAAGCAGCATTTTCCGCTCCTTCTCCGAGTTAATTCCCTACATACATTTTATAACATTATTAAAATGTCCCTTTATTTTTAAAGCTGTACCTTTATTTTTCTATATAAAATAAATTGGACTTGAATAACAATCTAACAGAGGTTATTCAAATGACGACTCTTCAAATAATAGACTCTCTTTTGGCATCATTTTAAAGATAGTGGGAGCTTAATTCCCCCAGAACTAAAATTGGCTACGTTACGGTATCTTGCAGTCCTCTTACTCTTTGCAGAACTGCTGTTTGAAGGAATGAGGGGTAGCTGCAACAAAATACATGACAGTGGAACCCCACGTATCCAAACTTGTATTAATACCAGTTGGGGTAATACAACCCGATTTTAAAATACAGATTTCTGGGAGCAAAACCAGATGTGTATAAATGGTATTTTACCGAATACGCATCCGTTTTTTTTTTCTTTTGCGGTCTCTAATTATTTTTGCCTTAAAAAAAAATGAAGACCGTGGAATCAAGGACGGGCTTCATAAGCACTGAACTTGGAAAAGAAAATACAGCAGGGGACACATTTAATACATTCTTAAGGAA
Organism: Pelecanus crispus; assembly: GCF_030463565.1. NCBI lineage: Eukaryota > Metazoa > Chordata > Aves > Pelecaniformes > Pelecanidae > Pelecanus > Pelecanus crispus. The sequence continues at coordinate 2,421,107 of NC_134647.1, read as the reverse complement.
AAAAATGACTCACGAAAGCCCTAACTTACCCAAATCAGTATGCTATAAAGTGATAGTATTAGCACTATTATTTTGAGCTTGGTAACGTCAGTAAAGACATGAGATTCTGGGACGTTTCAGAGAAGTCTATGGTATTGAGAGCGAACTGAATTCAGAAGATTTGCAGTCGACTGAATTCAGATTTGCAGTCCAACTGAACTTGGTTACGGGCCTACGCACATCCGGAGGAACTACCGTCACCTGGTTATTCCTACAGCCACCTCTCCTTTTTGTAATTTTCACTCTCTTAAGTACGTATTAAACATTATTTTAAAAGCAAGGAGCACAAAAAGATTAACCCCCCAAATATCAACTTCAGAAGCAGCTGTCAAACCTGGCGAAAACACAGCAAAACGTTTTTCTCCTATTTGCAGCCAACCCAATGCTAGCGCTGCGAGTGCGATCACTGGCGGTCACAGAGCCACCTCCAATCCCAAGCACGCTCAATTTATCTGGCTCCACCAGCGCTACGTCACAAAGACACGGTATGGGAAGCAGCCCAGTAGCTGAGACGCAGGGCGATCAGCAAGAGAGAACAGCGCTTGCTTCAGAAACTGCTCGCGCTTGGCCAGTACAAAATTGGGCGCCGCCTGATTTCCACAGCAAGATGGTTTTTCAGGATCAAGTCGAGGTGTCGGGCCATACTGCGCTATCAGTTCTCAAGCAGAGGAACTGCTTTTTGCCAGCCCGACCCGTTTAGACACTGATCATCTCATGTGGCCCACTGTTTATCAACTCAAATTTGATACAGAACAGCTTTACGTGCATTACTTTACACAGAATTTCCTAATATACTCCGTTAGAAAACACAATCAGTTGCGAGTTGCACATCCCATGGGGTCAATGTTCATCTACGGAACTAGTAAAAGAACCTGTACATCTGTTACATACAACTTGCCAAAGAGAAAGTGTTTTAAATTAAAAGTTTAACAATTAATTGTCTTTAAAGTGGCTTCAAGATTTTTGAAATACTTTGTTAATTCATTCACAAACATGAATGCACAGACATATATTGTCTTTAGATACTAAGGTAGTTGTTATCACCTTTATTGGCTAAATTGTCATTAATCCAAAAGAGTCCTAGTGAAAAACTCGGATAACAACCAAAAAAACCACGTTTCTATAAACGTTTCTAAAAATCCTCTGTTTAAGCCAGAGCTTAGGAACAGAACTCTGATCTCCAATAATATTTTAATAACAAGAAGAAACGGTGTGAGGGCTGGAAAATTAGTCTTACTTGTATTCATTCAGGAATACAGGAACTTCACAATTTTATATAGCGCCATTGCATAATAAATCACAATACAGCTGGCTAGCATCGCTGAAGTTCTAATACAAATACTATGAGTTAACATGTCCTGATCAACATCGCAGCTTTTGCTATTACCGTGTTTCCTAAAAATCATTTACTTTTTAAAATAAAGAGTTCCCATAGCTTGTGCCTAGAATAAATTAAGAATATATTAGCATGTTCGGTATATTTGTACTTAAAGACATATCTATCTTCAAAGAATAAAAAAACCCAGCAAGCAAGGGGACCTGCTGGCTCACTTATAACTGATTTCTTATATTAAAATGGAATGGGCAGTGGGAGAGGAGAGGGTGAACTAATTACACACAAGAGTAAAGTAAACTTAAACCCACGTAATAAAGGAACTCAGTGTGTTCGTTCAAGGCAATACACGACTTCCCTCACAAGCCTGTTTTTATTAGAACAAACAAAGTCGTTTTGGCACTTCAGATGCTGCAGGTGATGGAATTTGTGCATACGTGTTGTGTAGATCTTTTCCCTTTACTAGCGTGACATGGAAGACTTAAAAACAAGGCTCCAAAAGGCTGTAGAAATTAATGACATTTTTGTCTAGGAAATGATAAAGCAGTAACCTTGTTTACTAGAAAATATACGTAGGTGCTTCGCAGCTACCTGCCGTTAAAAATGCAAATATCTTCAAGCAGTTAAATGATCCGATCCCTAACGCTACTACAGAATAAAGATAAACAGCTGTCTAATCTAGGTTTATACATCTCAGTGCATCCTTTGCAATTAATACTTTAATGCACACAAACAAGAAACTTATTAAAGCTTATAGAAAAAATGTTTTGCCTAATGCCTTCTTTCTCATGCAGGTATGTGTGCTGTACATGTAACAAAGGTTTGTAAAAATTACTGGAGAATGCTCCACTGTGCTATAGCAGAAAATACTAGAGAAGGCAGCTGGAGCTACCATTCCCAGACCAGATCTTGCTGTGCTTTCGCAGCCTGAACGCTCTTTTGGAACCTGCGGGCATTCGGCCTGAGAAAATCAAACAGGATCAGGTCTGTCACATCCATTCTCAACTCTGTTACTCCAATGGATGCAGATATTTTCTTTTTTTTTCTTGGTAACTGGCCCATTCGCATCATCTAGTGGCGTTGAAGGCTGCCTTTTAGGCAGTGAAGTTGTTTAAAAAATTAATCGTGCATCCGCAATCTTTTAATGCTGCTAGAGATGTACATCACTTTCGGCTGTACCAGATATGAGATGAATTAACTTTTCTCTTTGTTAACATCGAGAAGATAACCAGACTCGACGGTGGTGGAAAATGCCAGTGATCTTTGCTAACTGGTCCAGAAAGTAGAAGAAACGGTAATATTCAGGAAATCCATTTAGTGCTACATGCTTTTAAAGCCTACTTTTAACAGGCTTTGGGAAGAAAATAAGCAAATATAAAAGTTAATGATCCTCATTTTTGAAAAAATAGTTTTGACGCGAACCTGCATTCAAAAAATGCATGTTCAGCATAGTTCTGTCAATTTTAGAAAGCACATGCAGTGGGGAACTTCAGGAGTCTCTGCTTAAAGACATTAGTGGGTTGTACAAAACGGTCATTGACGGTAACTTTCCCAATCCCAGTGGATCTAAGGCTTCACTGACCATGTAAGACATAAGGGCCAACCACGAAGTTTCTCTGTTTAAAGGAACTGGAGACTCAAGAGGCGAAAAGAAGCGATTGTTAGGAAGTAAGGCAGCAGTATCTCCAAACATTTATCATAGTTCTTTGAATCAAAAATGTCAGCTCTACGACTTTACTGGGAGCAGATTTTTTTTTTTTTTTTCTGATGCTCCATTTTTATTGCAAGCTAATTCTGACCAATACGTTATTTGAAATGTTCATCATTTAAGAGTATTTAACCCTGCCCTCAGATTTCTTTACTGTAATTTAAACTGATCTTCTGGAGAGTTCTTGTGCGATGCTGGAATTTTCAGACATTCAAAGATGGATTCTGAAAGATGTAACATACAGGTAGGTACTTGGATGTACTGGAATGTAGGTACTCTACATACTGGGTAAGAAGAGCGTATTGTTTTCCATTTAAAAAGGCAGAATACGAAAAACGGGAGAAAAAATATTATGTATCTATACATTAATGTTCCATTTTGGGACTACTAGCTGTATTCAGGTAAATGAGAGAAAAAAAAAAATAAATTCTCAACCCCTAACCATACAAACTATTCTTAAATTTGTTCCTTTTCCTGTTTCTATTTCCCCTTCTCCTGTCAGAGTTCATCATTGCTGACCGCAACGAAAATGTCAGTACTGGCTAAACTAAAGAAATCATTTTGCTGCAACATTCATGCCAGGTCTAAAAATAATTTCAAACTGGAAAGTATTTTGTAACTGCTGCAATAGTTTGTGATATTTGGCACTATCGCTAGTTTACATTTGGTTTGTCCGAAAAAGCCATTCTGGAAATAAGCAGTTAGAATAAAACCTTTTATTCTAACTTTAAATGTAAATTGAGCTTCCAGCAAACAAATACTGCAGCTGACTTTCTGGCTTCTAGTGGTTGGTAATTTTCAGATTTTTCATGTGGGTTGGTGTTGGTGTTTTTTTTTTTTTTTTTCAATTGATTGCAACATGCTCAAGTCGACTTTCCAGTCAATTCACCCAAATTCCAACAGGAATTGGTTTATAAATTGGTTCCAACTGGAACTGGTCATTTGGAATTTCCAGCACAGGAAATTATTTTATAAGTGCCTTGATAAGTACCCTAAATTACAAACGGATGCGTCTAATATCTAACGACAAGAAAAAGTATGGCTATCAATGCAAATGCTGTACTAAAGAAAAAAAAAAAATCAACCTATATGATCGGGCATAAATGTAAGGGCATGGTAAATTTTTTTTTGCCCCCTACTTAACATCGAATGACAGCAGAGTGCAACTGCGGTATCACCGCGTTACGTCTGCCAAATTAAGATGATTTTTTTTTTTTTTCTTTTCTTCCTAGCTACGTTATGGCAAGTTATCAACTGATGAATACTATTTTTCCCCAGGTTCTTGAACTCAAAGCCTGTGTCGCGAATCATGGCTATATCCTCCAGGGGATCCTCGGTTCCTGTGGGGTTTGTAAGTGTCCTGGTATGAGTCAGAGTATTCTTCTTCCACCAGAGGATAGTGATCTCGGCTGTGTTGGGAACTGGAAGACAAGCGGTTCCTGCTCTTCCGAGCCCTTTCGTTGTGATAATTTTCATCTGAGGTCATTAGGCTTCGTCGCTCAATTGGAGAGTTCTCTGCAGAATGGCTGCTGTGCCTCATACGCTGGCTCTACGAGTGCCAAAGAACCCAAGCATTAATACCGACAAAGAGGATTTCACATTTTTTTTTAGCTTGTTTTCAGACTTATTCTGAGGTCTTTCAGAATCCATCCACTTTTCTGTTACTCATTTTATATTAAATTCTGTATGCTACAGGAATGGGTCACAAGAATTGTCTGGTTCCTAGAGCCGAAAGCAGACCGAACGCGGTATTACAGTGGGTACCTCATGGTATTCACCTTGTTAAACGCTACAGGCCACTCAGCATGAAAAGTGAGCTGATGTATTCAGCATTTATCACTTTTCTCTGATCATGAACATAACATTCATGCTTCTGTTCTGCTTAGGAAATTATCAGCATTGATTTATGCGGTTTTAGAAAACATCTGAAGATGTTTGTGGTTTTGGTTTTTTGGTTTTTGGGGTTTTTTTTTAAAGGGCTGGTTCTGAACCCTATTTAAAAACCTTCATATGACCAAACAAACGATGGACTGCTAACCAGGCAGCTAAGGGGTGGCTACAATGATTAGCTACTAACAAATTCTTTCAACTAAAACATCACAAATATTTTAAATATGTTGACAGAAAACCCTTTTCTAAGGTAATTTATTAATTAAAAGGTTTCACCTTTGCTATCCTCACGTTCCCATAATGATCATGTGCGACATTTGTCACACGAACAAAGTTACTTCATGTTTTTTGCCAGTAAACTGGCACAATGAAGAAACAGCCTAAAAAAATGTATTTAGCTTGCTGTCATCGCCCATTAAACCTCTCTAGAGTACAGCCATCCATACTCAGAACCAACTCGGTCGATACTTTTCCTTTTCCAGAGTACACACCCAACGTCATCCTTCTGATGCTCTAATCGCCACGAGAACGCTGCCGCGATGGCTGCACTCTTGCGGCCGCACGTCCCCGCGCACGCACAGCATCGTCTGCTCCTCTCGGTTCTGAAATTCTGGCCGACGCTCTCTGCGCTATCAAACCTTCCTCCTGTTGCTGCACCCTCTCTGTACGGCAACTGTTCAGCTGCAGAATTCATAGCAGACGGCTTGTCTGCACGGGGAAGCGTCCGTGCAGGTGGGTATAGGTTTACAGCACAGCAGATACGGTGTCGCATCTCTTTCTGCGGATCGATGCTACCAAGGTTACTCCCTGAGAGGTTCCACGTAACGAGCTGGCACGGAAAAGGTGCCCTGCAAATTCACACACTCAGCTACTGGGCAGCAACTTCTACCACATTACCCCCAAGTTTTCCTTATAGTATCACGTTTCAGTAGTGATTATATGTCAACAAATTATACTTCTCACATTTATTTGACCTAGGCATGCAATTTTGATATATAATCACCTAATCAATCGCAACTTCAACCTTCTGTGCTCACACCTTCTATCCTCCTTGTAGCAACCGACCTCTCTTGGCTGCAACCCGCTCCTTTCTAGAAGCCTTCCTGCTTCCCTGCCTCCATTGTGTAGTCATCCTGATCCCACTATTTACCTCCTGAGAGGTGTAAGCATGGCACAAAACTGGTGTGGATACCTGCAGGTCTTACGCCCCAACTAACTTTTGATCCTGCAGCGCAATTGGAACGATAAGCAGCATTATGTTTTCTGCAGTAATGGACTTAAAATGCAAATCCCCTGGAGCCTAAGAAACTCCTACATCCCCAAAACGTGAGCTACGGGATTTAAGTCCATTCGCTGAAATCAGACTAAGCTACGTAGGTTTAGAGCTAACCAGGGATTAGCCACAAAGGCCAACGACTGGCCCCCGGGAGTTGGCAACGACAAAATTGACTCTTCCTGTTGAGGGCTGCAAACACACACAGCTCGGCGTCGACATCTTCCCCTTTTAGGCAAGGTCATGACCAAGGCCCAGATGCCCACCGGCTTCGGCAGCCATGCCACACCCGCTGCGACGGGGCGCAGCGTATGCCCTCTCTTTGACTCTCCTGTATCTACGCCATTTAACTTCACCCTGATGACCTTCATGAAGCCCAAAGACTTGAGTTAAATCAGAAGTTTCGATTCTCGGTAAACTACAGTCCGACCCACAATCAAGTAAAAAAAGGGACACTCCTAAAGTCCCGATTAGGTGAAGTATGTACAGATTGTCCCAGCAAATCTGCATCCTTCTCAGGTGTGACTGTGACACGAGGCTCTGGGCTTTTGGGATTCAGTTCCCCAAGGTATCAGGCGAGAAGGAGTCACAAGGTCATAAGAAGCATAAATTCTTAATATATCATAAGCGCCTAAGCTAGTTTAATTCCTAGGATTCGCGCGAGTGCTTTATAATTACCGTACCACATCATTACGGTTCAAACTGATGCAAATCCTTCTGAAGGCTTAAGTTAATATAAAACCTCTAGGTGGGTAAGCCTTCAGATCATAGAATCACAGAACCATGGAATGGTTTGGGTGGGCAGGGCCCTTCGGAGCCCACCCAGCCCAGCCCCTGCAGTGCCAGGGACAGCTTTAACCAGCCCAGGGTGCTCAGAGCCCCGTCCAGCCTGGCCTGGGATGGTGCCAGGGATGGGGCCTCCACCGCCTCTCTGGGCAACCTGGGCCAGCGCCTCACCACCCTCACTGTAAAACATTTCTTCCTTATGATGATGACGGAAGCCTTTACCGCGAGATAACCGCGTGCAACGTCAGAAATCTTTAAATGGGCCTGAACGCTTCCGTGGCACTGAAAGGCAAACCCTGCCGTCTCTAGCTGGGCGTCATTCGCTCAGGGAGAAATTTACCCCTCTGCAGAGAACTAGCACCATTCAAGTCCCACCTAAGCCTTCACAATGCGGGTGAAGTGGGGATTAAGTGATGCGTACCTTCAGCCAGCCCACTGCACAGGGGTGATTTTCATCTTCAGTGTGAGTTTTCCCTAAGTAAATGGAGCAACATTTCACAGTTACTGCTGGTGTCCATTGATCAGAGAGAAATAAATGCCTGAAAAAAATTCTGCGGATACACCCAGTTTTCAAAACGAAACTGAAGAGGTGAAAGTTCTGCAGATGGTATTTTATTGTCATGAAGGGATGGAAAACTGAAATTTTAAGGCAAGTGAAAATGGAAACAACGGTTTACATGTGCATGTTATTAGTAACAGAACAGTGCTTGTGCATTCAGCCAGTCAGGGAACAGTGACTTACTGATCCTAATAAAATCAAGCACAGCATTAGAAATGTGAGTGTCGAGTCTCATGCACCTTCAGCGAAGTGCAATTCACTCACAGGAAAACCAGCTTTATGTTAATTGAAAACACTGAACAACGCATCATTTCCTTCAAAATTGTTACCTGCTTCCAGATACTCTACAAGCAGAACAGAGGTTAAATTTGTCAGGTGAATTATTCATTAAATGCAATTTGCTCAACTCTACTTTTGACAGACATTAGGAAGTGCACACTCCTAGAAAGTCACACACACGCAGAACTCCTTCTGAAACTTTCAGACTTAAAAGTTCGCTGCAATCCTGATTTTCTCAAGCATTCATAACTATTAATCAAAAACATTTTCTGTTTTCAAACTTAGTAAAGCACGTACTTCTCATTAAGGACTATTTACATGCCACGTTTGAAGTTTCAAAGTTCAGCCGTTTTTGAGCTATCCCTGTGGAAAAAAATGGTCAGAATTTTTTTCAACGGGTTAAAAAAAAATTATTTTATTCACACTCAAAACTCAAAAAGGTGAAGGCATTTTGCTGATACAAGAGACAAGCATGGAAGTTTTTCACCCAAAAGTGAACGTTCTGTGAAGTTACGAGGGTAGAAATGAAAAGGGTCATCAGAGACACCGTTCTGCATTCTTAAATACAGCCGCTGTCAGCCCAACTGCTGTGCCATACTGTACATGCTTATTCCCGACCTGACAGGGGCTCATTTGCAGTGACATTTTTTCCAGATTAAAAAAAGGCCGTTCTCTAATACGGCTATAATACCACTCGGCAGAGCGGCACTTCGCTCTTCCTCAAGAACTCGCTGCTTGCCAGAAAACTTACGGCCGTTTTATTTCCCATTAAAGCCAGAGCAGTCACCGTGCTTCAGCACCGACTGCTGCTTCACCGACTGCGGGCCTCAGCTTGCCCTCTTACTGCTGGCAGTGGCCAAACAGCGAATAATAACTAACAAAGTGAATACAAGTTATGCTCTATGAAACATATTACGCTATTGTCCCACAGATTAAGGAAACCCACCTGATCTGCAGTGGCGTTTGGGGCTGAAATGTGTTTTCATACCTGTAATCCAGAGATTGCAGCAGGGTATGGTGAAAGTGCAGTGGATCCTAAATTTCGCCCAAGGAGAGGAGTCATGGGTGTGCTACTGGTGGTGTGAGTAGCACGCCAGTATGCCTCAAGATATTCTGCCAAGTGTTCGCAAGCATCTTCAAGCTGATTTTCATCCAAAATTACATCAAACATTTCCTGATCACAACAACAAAGTGTGGTTCATTACAATGTTACAGGTGAAAAGAGAGACGTTAAACAATTCTCATCACGCTAATCCTTTAAAGGTCAATAAATAAGAAGCAGAGCACGGGGTTGCAAGAGAAAATTATACAAGTGGGTTTGAGGCGATCAAACGCCCAAGCTCTCAGAAGTCACCGGATCCTTTCAGCGAGGTTCACCAGGCGTTGCGCGAGCCCTACCACGCTCAAAGGCATGAGACTCCTTCAAGGAATTTCTTTTGCTCCAGGACAGGAACTGAAGCTAGATGTCGGAGTAACGCAGGGGTGCTTTGCCTTGGTTTTGGACCCGAGGACTCGTGCAGACTTCCCTCATCCTAACTGTGAACACGTTTCCAGAGTGAATGATGCCCCTAAAACCACTTCCACTTCAGTGAAGGCAGCGTGCAGTTCTGCCGGCAGCAGCATTCCTGCTTAGGCAAGGCTACGGGCAGGACATCCAGCCGTTCAGATACTTACAGCTGGGAACTCTTCAGAGGCTCTCTCCATGCTCTGTTTGTTAACTACCTTCGTTTATGCCTGTCTGGATAGCCTCGCCTATCTGTGCTCAATTCTGCAAGACCTTCTTCCCTTCCAAGGGGACAGCACCTGACCATTCCTGCAAGTCCTGGTACCTGCCTCAGACCTGCTCACCACGCACTCCACGGAGCAGCTGTTCACCAGTGACCGTGGAAGGAATTCAAAGCCATGCGGCTTCTGTGCTACCCAAGAAGTCAAAGGGACGCTCTGCAGACAATGCTTTTAGATTATCAGCACGACGAGTGCTGATAACAAACAGCTGATAATAAACCATGATAAACTGAGTCCCTCGAGAAATATAAACGTATTTTCAGCAGTGACATGGCATACCTCATCTTTAATCTTAAATTACGCCTTAGCGGAAAAAAAATACTGTGAAAATAGCACAGGAAATGAAAAGTAAGTGCAAGTGGTGCAGGTGTTAAAAGAGTAACCGATACAAACCACAGGCTGCTCTTCCTCCATGCATGTTTATAGATCTATCCAATATACATAGAGCCGGCGTCTCTAGAATAAGGTATCAAACTGCAGGATGAATCTATCATAAATCTTGATCCGGCATCTAACTTCTGCCCAAAAGTCTGGTCCAGAACTTACTTCAATACTAAAGCCATTTTATTTATAATTTATTCTCTCTTATCAGCACAGGAGAGAAATGTTTCCTCCTCTGCCAGCAACTACGGAGTTTTCCTCTAATAAACTCCTAACACTGCATCCTTTGGTTGAATTCAGCGTTTATCGCTGCTTGTTTTGCTCCTCTATTTATCTATACCCTTTGGACCCTCCTTTGCCATTTAAACACGTGTTGATACGCTACATACGCCATTATACCGCTCATTTGTGGAAGAAGTTAGTAATTCAAACGTAGTTAAGGCAGGAAATAAAAGAATGTGGTTTGCTTACATATACTTTGCTTTGGAAAATACTGAAATTAAAATATTACCCTTGGAATATAACGCGTGCTTTCTTAAATGAAGAATGAATATTGTCATTTTCTGGTCTGAGACTAGTAAGCGGTTTTCCTGCGCAGCTGGCCACTGATTTGAGGGCAACGCTGGCTGTCTTAGCAAACTCAGCTTTGCAGGTTGCAAGGTAATTCTGTCTCGAGGCGTATTTTCAGCTGCATGGGGCTTTAACAGCAAGCAGGTCAATGAATACTCTCCCAACACCCGCCAACCTCCTCCTGCTAAGCTAGGGAACGGCTGCTCAAGTTGCCTTTTAGCCTGGATCAGTTGATTCGGGGAGCTGACGAAATGCTGTATTGGCAGAACTAAACGTGCTGCAAGGTGGAGGTAAGGCGAAGAGCTGGGAGGTGGGAACGCCAGTACCGCTGCCTACGGCTGCCTTTCTTCACGGGGTAACAGCTTCGTGCACTTCTAAGAAACGCCCAGCTAACACTCTAGCTAACAGACCTAAACCACCCGCTTCTGAGATGGGTATGGAGCTTCGCGCAGCATTCTGACAGTGATCTCGATTAAACTGAATTGAGGGAAGAAGAACTTTTAACAGCTGCAGCAAGAAGTGTCACCTTTTTAACAGTTAACTGTAAAATAGCACTAGGGCCGGTAACGGCGAGCCTCTCGGGCTGTCATTTGAAGGGCACCTGGGAAAGCTGCAAAACTGGCAGGATCCTGATTCCAGAGCTCTGCAGTGTTTTACAGGGAAAAGAAGTTACAGAGAAAGCACTCAGGTCTTCTCTTGCAATTAACAGTTCTGCTCATAGCTAAACTGTGTTTGTTCTATTTCTATGTATTTGGGAGGAAAGAATCTTTTCAGGACATCCTTGTTTGCAGGGGTCATGGAGTAAAGCAGTTTCTTCCCAGCTCTGCTTACAACGCATTTTACGCATTGCAATATTTTCTTACACCATGCGTAACAGTTATCATATGAGCATTTCCATGTACTAGTATTTCTTAAGCGATAATACATTAAAGCAGTGGTCTTTCCTGAAGAGGAGATAAAATTAGTTGCCACTGTCCTCTGCCATTTCTTTTGCTTTACCGTATGACCACCGTGAAACATTCGAGGTGCGTTACCCCATGTTAGCAATGCAAAATAAAACGCTCAGGGCTCCAGAGGCATCCTCCTCCCCCCGGCAATGCTGGGGAGAGGCACCGAGCCGCAGGCAGAGCCCGGAGTCGCTACAGCTACGGGCGATCCCAAATTGCACCTCGCGCCCTGAGGTCAGGGGAGGCAAGCTCAGGCTCTGCAGGAAAAGATGCCCCAGCCAGGACTGCAAGGACGGAGGTGTACCTGAGGAGGAGGAATGTGAACTTGTAGGTATATCTGGTGTACTGGCTATTTTTAATTATACCAATGCATCTTAGCTCCGCTCGAGTGTAATTTCTGGTATTTTTTAGGTTATGTCAAACAGACCAGAGGGATACGTACCCTCTCTTAGCATTGACATGAATCCCAAAGTTTAAAAAAAAAAAATCATAACGAACTGCACACGATGAGTGTATTTAAAGCTGTATGGTTAGTACGGTTCATGTTTCCTTGAGCCATGTAACGTTCCTGCTTAACGGAGTCATGCAGCGATAGGCACGCTAAGCACTGGCTCGAGCAGCACCGGTGAAAGATTAGCAAGGAATTAATAATGAAAGCAGCTCCTGAACTTAAATATGCCCAAGAAGACAGCTATTTTTAAAGTGTCTAGACATACAGCACCATCTGATTACTTTAGGCTGGCTCTCAGCAAATGAAAAAAAAGTGAGGTTTTTATGGTTTTCAAGGATCTTCACTTGAAACAAATACTCCTCTTGCACGAATTTGAGCTGCGAAACAGACGAAGCAGGTCACAGTGCAGGAGACAGCCAGCAGTGTCTTTGGTCTTAGCAGTATACTTTTACTTAATTAAATCACAGATCAACTTGGTCCTTTAATTTAAACTTAGCCAAGACTGTCATCTCCCTTCGAGTGCTCTAAGTCAGCAATAACTTTCTTGAAATCAGGCAGTGCAAAACTGACCGGATGGTTTCCGCAGAAGGCTGTTGCGCAAGTCAGAGCGGAAGGCGGCCTCTGAGCAAGTACGGTTACAGGTTTGAAATCTGGAGACTCTGAAATTTGGAAATATTTTTCTTATCCAGGTGGGGTCTCACTTTGTTGCCTTAGGCAACAAAATACGACGACAGGATGGGGTGTTAAGGCAGAGCTTACTAGATCCAGGGGGTGGACAATCTACAACGAACAAGCTACAACGCGCATCCTGCTGCTGCACGCTCTTTATTCCAACCAGCGCAGCTACTTGCCTCATTTCAACTGGTGTGAGCAAACCTAAGTGGAATAAGAGGAAATCGCTGTATAAAAAGCAAACAAGGCTGTGAAACATGCAAGGGCTTCTCCGTGCAGGTGGAAAAACAAATACACCTTTCAGATGGGAAGAACGTGCAGCGGATTGTTGTGTGTGTGAGCTCAGCGACAGCCCGGCGTGAATACCACGAGCCGTATTCAAACGGGTGCAGGTGCGACGCCATTTAACTTGGCTCACGCCCAGTAAGAGTTAGGAAGGTGTACGCTTCTACAGAAATTATTTTGTACTACAGGGAAGTGTACAATTTTGTCTTAGTTAACGGGACCTGAATGGCTCACAGGAATTCTCCGTCATCATTTTAAGAGGTGACAATTCGGTAGGAAATTACGTGGGAGAAACATAATACAGCTGAGCTCGCCAGAAGAACTTGAGGTGGCTCGAACATCTTTCAGTGCTGCTCGAAGCGGAAAACAAGGATGAGACGGTGAGCGAAGCGATCTACGGTTACTGGAACCAGAAGCCGCCAGGTCTTTGCAGCAACCCCAGCAGCTGGATGCATACACAGCCACCATCTACCACCGCCGACGGCTGGACATCTGCAAGTGGTGCTGACGGGGCAAGAGGGACGGCAGGAGGGAGGCTGCGAAATCCACACCCGCCAGGGAAACTGCGAGCTGCCTGGGGCACAGCGGGCACGGCAAAAAGCGTATTTCACCGGAGAACTCGAGATACAGCCCTGCCACATACACACACCACCACCAGCACTTCTCGGCATTATTGCAATCCTTGCTCTGTGTCAGGCACAGGAGGAATTTGAATTGGATCTCTCATTCTGGACACGTTCTTAAACCATTCCACTTTTAGAGAAGGAGGGCAGACATTTCAGTGAAGCCTATTACCTTTTTTCTCTGCTTTCTAACATTTCAGTGTGAATCTAGCCTGAGCATACACCCAAACACTACCAGAACCTGCCAAAAATCAAAGTTTTCACAGATCCACGTTAAGTATTTCTCCATTCTGTATCTGGCTGAAACTACTGAGCAAACATAACCTGAACTCACTAGCAGTGTCAGACAGCTTGAAACAGTATTTTTCAGAAAGCTGACCCGTACATGTGGAATTACCCCACTCTCTTGCTAAGCCAAGGCAGAATTATTGGGCAGACCTGAGGCCACAGAGGTCTCTTCCAGACGGGCAAGGGCGGGCACCCCGGTGCAGCAGAGGCTGGTGGTCTCCGGGCACTAGCGAGCAATTAGGCAAGGTCTACCTGATGGCAAGCGCTAACCTAAAAGGTCAACCAGTGAGCAAGAGGAGAGAGGAAGAGAAAGCTCTCTCCAGGCCTCCTTTTCTGCTGGATGGAGTGCCGCCATTCCCACCAACAGTAGCTCTGGGACATCTGAGGGGCATGAGAGCACTGGCCTCAAGGAGCTGTGGCTCAGCCTCAATTCCTACCAATGGGAACAGTTAAAAAGCAACATTTATCACTATCATCTAGGAGGAGTGCCCAGAAATGCCTGAATTATCTTTTTATGGCCAGTGGGGACAAGAGAGGAGGAAGCTGTGAAGTTTGGTATCTTAAGAAGCATACAAAACCAAGTTAAGCTGCATGGAAATAAATCCTTGTGGATCATTACTCCAGAACAAAAGCTGCTTGAACTTTGTTACTTTCATCTGAATTGAGAATAAAAGCCATCTGAAATGGAGACAATCTCCTTAAGGTCTACATAACACAAGGCAAAGTCTTCTAGAAGCATTATCTGACCACGAGGGTCAGGCATTTGTTCTGCTAATTTGTTCCTAGATTATTCCAAGATATTTCTTTTGTCAGCACTTTGCCTATTTTAAGTCTGAGAGTAGGATCACGGAAACCTTCCCAGTGTCTCTTCTGAATTTCTCTGAATTAATCTGATTTCTACTCACAGTTCTTTGGCATGAGAAAGATGGGCAGCTGGCAAGCCAGAGGCCGGACTGCCTGATCGTTCCCCTGGTAGGAACAGCAGTCTCTGCGCTACCAGACCAACCTTAGGCACAGCTATTACACTGTAAAAGCAAGTCCACATCCACGCTTGTTTCCGTGGAGTGCCTCTCTCTGTCGCAGAAAGCAGGCGTGGTTTTCAAAACTAAAAGCAAGTTTGAGCTGCCCTGTCCAAACACCTGTACAGCTTTTCCGCACAGCATCTGCCTGCCTAATCAGCTACCCAGGACCTCTGCTCCTTAAGCAGCAGTTTATTCAAGGTGAGTAATCAGTATCTTTGATAAAATGGCTGGTGAGCAGTGACTGTGCTCCGATGAGGTAACTGGAATGGCTTGCAGGCACTGCTGTGTCAGGAGGCTCGGGGATCACGTGCATGCAGACACAGGACTCGCCCCATACAGACGGTGCGTGTGGACTCGCCCCGCGGCTGAAGGAACGTCCTCCGCAGCCTCCTCGCAAACCAGGAGTCTGAGACTTTGGCCCTTTGGGACCTTAAAACAGCACCGCTCCACAAATGATGTAATTTGCTAATGTGCTAGTAGGTCGGTTTTACCATACACCTCATTTTTGACCTGTCACCTTGCCAAAGTTCATAATAAACCCAGCACAGGACATAATCAGGATGATAGTATCCGACAACTTGTTTCTTAGCAATAAAAGCTGATCGAGGGTTGCAATTGCAGGGCTGTCTGAATTGCCATAAAGTGAAGTAATAACGTATGAACTCGGCTACAATCAAGGACCAACACAGCAGAAATCTTTAAAACTCCACGTATCACAAGTTCTTTAGCCTTTCTTCCGTACTTACTGGTGGGCATTGTGCAAGTTTATCAGCTGCCACCAACTGAACATTCAAGTGTTTACTTTGTGACTTTCCTCTAGATTTAATCAGTCGCTGCAAAACCTGACAGAGGAAAAGAGGAAAAGGTGAGTTTAAGAACCGCGTATCTCCATAAAGCTCAGCCTGACATCCCATTGGAGGATTACCAAGTTCAGCAGCTCTCCATTATATTTAACAAAATGGATAAAATCCTGTCCTTGAATACCAGCACAAACCTTTCTGATACCCATCCCGACAGCCGTGCGCATTTCCCTCTACATCACGTTTGACCCCTTGCAAATATTTCAAATGCAGGGTGAATGGTGATTTTGCTTTATTTTACTTGTAGTAGTAGATTATTTCTGACAAATGTCATCTTCTAGAGGACCACAAAAATTCTATATATACAGAATTATACTGGATTTCTGGATTGACTGTGGCACAACAGTAGCAGCACGTTAAGTTGTGTAGCAATAACGCTATAACTTCATCTGTTCTGAGGTGCATTTTGGGTACAGAAGGTATTTTACACACACAGTTCATATTACTTTTTTTTTTTTCTCTTCCACTATGTTCATTACTAGAATTTAAGGGGCGGAAAAGCTAGGAATCCTAAACTATTTCTCTGTAAAGTTTCAAAGAAAATTATAGGATCATAGAACAGAGTATTTTTTAAGTCAGAAGGACCTCTAGAGCTCTCCATGCCAAGCCCTCACTCAAAGGCCAGCTGGATCAGATTGCTGGGGTCCTCGTCCAGCTGAGTTTTGACCATTTCCAAGGAGATCCCACCTCTCCTAGCCAGGACTGACCCATCTGTGCTCGTACAGCCCGACATGCGGCTGATGCTCTGCTGCCAGGGCACACGGCTCACTCCTGTCCACGCTGTCACCCACCAAGACCCGCAGGTGCCCGGCTGCAGAGCTGCTCCCCAGCCAGCCGGCCCCAGCCTGGCCTGGGCACACGGGGCTACTCCAGCCCGGGGACTTGGTATTTGCCTTTGCTGAACTTCAAGAGCTTCCTGACAGCTCATTTCTCCAGCCTGCCAAGGTCCCTCTAAATGACAGCCCTGCCCTCTGGCACGTTGAGAATGAGCTATTCCCCACAACCTCATACATTACCAAAGGTCATTAACAAAAATGCTGGAGTGTACTGGCCCCATTTCAGCTCCCTGAGTGACACCACTGGTAACCAGCTGCCAGCTGGACTCTGTACCTCTGACCAGCACCCTGAACTGGGCAGTCCATCCAATCCTGCACCTCTCTTACCCAGACCGTATCTCACCCATTTGCCCATCAGGATACTACAAGGAGACCACATCAAAGCCTTGCTAAAGTAAAGGCTAACAACAACTCTTCCTTTGTCCGCTGGGCTCATAACCTCATGACAAAAGGCAGCCAGGTTGGTCAGGCATGATTTGCCCTTGGTAAATCCCTGCTGGCTGCTCCCAATCGCTGCGCTCCCGAGCAAGCCACATTGACGCTCCACGGCAGGAGCTGGCCAGCAGCCTGGCCACACTGGTCCAGACCCAGCTGTGGGTGGTGTTACCAGCATGCCCCAGGCAGAAGCCGCAGACAAAAGCAGACAGGCTTTGTTTGCGATCAACAGACGACCACCTTTAACTGCCTGGGAAGCGGGCAAAGGGCTGGGTGTCTTCTCTGAAGCTCAGCCTAAGGTTAGGGCTTGAACTACAGCTCAGTAGGGTAGGGGGGCTGCAAAGGCACTGCCAAGGGCAACTGAGAGCTACAGAAAGAATTTGCTCCTCAGGAATTCTTTTTGTCTACTGAATTGGTGGGTGCCTCGTCTAAGGCTCGGCCCAAGGCTAGGTTAAGGTTTGGGGCAGAAAAAAGAAATTCCATCAGACATCCCCCTGTCAAGCCCTTGGTCTAAAAATTTCACTTTTTTTCCTCTTCATCTCACTCTTAATTTCTTCAGGTGCAGCCACCACACTGCTCACTCCCACACTGCCCTCCAGGTCCCTCT
Source organism: Pelecanus crispus (assembly GCF_030463565.1). Taxonomy (NCBI): domain Eukaryota; kingdom Metazoa; phylum Chordata; class Aves; order Pelecaniformes; family Pelecanidae; genus Pelecanus; species Pelecanus crispus. The sequence continues at coordinate 2,403,478 of NC_134647.1, read as the reverse complement.
CAAATGCACACATTTTAAGGGTGAGATACATTACCTTTGGAGAAGACACTTTAACGTGGACAATAATTGGTGCTAAAGATGTCTTGATAAGTTGTGCAGGGTGATTGATAGTGTCTGCATCTAGGACAACCAGTTGTAAGGACCTTGCCAGCTCAAAGATTCTTTCAATTTCACTCTGTACTTCAGCTAGTAAAGGAAAACAAAAGAGGTGAAAGCCATTCAACCCCAGCGTTACTTCGACAAAAATATCATCACCCATTTATTTTCCTAGACTGTATACATTCAGTATATGAACTCCATATGTGAATTAATGTAATTTCCGTAAAATAACCTATTACTCAAGGCAATTTTTTAAATAAATATTACCTTTGAGACAATTCTGTTGCCTGAAAATACATACGTACTATGTCCCTTTATAATATCAGTGTATTTAAACACTGGGTACAATGAAATGCATGTTTCTGTATTAACACAAAATAGACTTAAGCGTATTTTCCGAATCTGCTAAATAGCTTAGGATTCGTAAGATTTTTTATTTTCGACAGCAAATGATGTATGGATATTTCTTAAAACCTTTTTTGTTTTCAGATTGTAATTCTGATTTAACTTAAACAAGAGTCTGTATGAAAAGCAGAACGGTGACCTCCTAATTCTATAACCACAAAAAATTGTTTCTGTTAAATAATTGACAGGGTATTATTTAAAAAGACGCTGATGGCAATGTTCACACCAAAGCACTTTTGTCTGAAGAAAAAGGAGAGATTTATTTCCATGTGAATTGTATTTCTGATATTCACTGTTGTGACCCTTCTTAATCATTCACATGCATGTGACGAATTTTAACTAGATAAACTCAACACAAATTGAAGCCTGTAAGTTACACCACCAAAGCACAAAAGAGCTGTATATCAGCAACTCGCACGCATTCAATTTGCCATTTGCCTAAGAGCTGTCCCACAGAGCAACGCATGGTCACAGGCACAGGACAGTTTAGTACTCACCAGCGGAGGTTTAGGTTGGAAATTAGGAAAAATTTCTTCACAGAAAGGGTGGTCAAGAATTGGAACAGGCTGCCCAGAGAGGTGGGGGAGTCACCATCCCTGGAAGTGTTCAAAAAACGGGCAGAGGTGGCACTTGGGGACATGGTTTAGTCCAGTCTACCCTTGATTGGCTTAGAGTAGACTTGGTAGTGTAGGTTAATGGTTGGACTGGGTGATCTTAAAGGTCTTTTCCAACCTAAACGATTCTATGATTCTATGATTTGCAGCACTTAATTTTGGGGTGCCTACTCCTGTACTCGAATGCCAACTAGAAGTGAAGCGTCCTACGACCCCCACCTCTAGTTCAGTCACTCAGGATGTCAGAGAATTGGGTTTAAGAGCCCCTTCTTCCTGAGAAGACTGAAAACTAACTCCTCCTACGTCCTAGGATGGTGTCCCAGAGACCAGGTTATTGGCACGCGTATACTACACACAAACTTCCACCCTTGTGAAGAAAAAAAAAATCATGAGGCCAGTGTAACCCAGCAGTCGTGACACTGTGAGGAGAGAGCGGGAAGACCCAGAGTCTCATGGCTAGACAGCAAAATTAAGCTGTAGCTGTTCAACATTAAATACAAAATCAGTCCCAGGGTCAGGAACAACACGCTTCCTTCTTGGCCGGACAAAGTGAAAGCTCTTTGGCACCTTGTGATGCGGAATTAAAAGCACAGGGTTGTGAAGAGGGAGCTGTGAGGCCAACTCACCTTGGGAGGAAACAGCACCGAACCCATGTTCTGACTGCAGGCGTCTTTTGCAAATAGCAGCTCTAATACTGCTTGCTCTAGCCCAGGTAATTGTTTAACGCGAGGCTAATGCAGTACATTGTGCTGTTGCCCCTCCTCAATCAGGAAAAAACTGTCTCCCATTTGAGTATGTGAAAGTCAGAATTACACATTAAAACGCTGTAGACACATTTAAAATTGCAGAACTGATGACATCCTGAAGGTTGAAATCCTGTCACTCACCACCAGTATGTAACCATGTTCAGAATTCCATCTGTGTCAATGTCTTACCTAAACTGGATCTTGTATTTGACCGCTCAATTATTGCCCTCTTGCTTGGATTATTTAGAACAGACCTCTTAGCAAGAGAAATGTCAGCTGTCACTCTAGTTATTGATATCCTAGGAGTAAGAACACAGGACAGAACAAAAACATAGTCAAATTTTCAGCACGCTGTGCAAGATCTACAGCTACATTCCATTCCAAAGTGCAAATACAATAAAATACCACTCAGACATGTTTTATAGCTGAGCTACGTCATCATTAAAGAACAACTAAAGAGAAACGCTGCGTAACTGTAAAGTATTTTCTATTCCCTACACTACTGTAGACTGGCATATAGTTTCTGCTAGTCTGCTTAATGCATTAGTTAACTTTTCTGCTCGCCAGCTCGCTCATCTCCTACGTGAATTTACACAGTACCAAATACTACAAGTTATGCGAGTCCTAGGGCATACAGAACAAGAGAGTCCTAACAGTACCAGCACTTCTCTTCCCAGATAATTAACCCGTTGATTAAACCTGCCGCTGCCAAGAGGCAAGGACGGGCCACGTTTGGACATCTGAGCAGGCCGTGTCACTCCCATCTGAGCGCGGGTGAGTCCCTGAACAGAGCTGCTCGTTTCGGGAGACCGGTGCTCCAGCGCACGCCTTCCTTTTCCAGGCAGGGAGCTGTGCCAATGGGCCAAACGACTCGGCTCAGGGTTGCACAGGAGAAAAGTAAGTTGAGCCACAGCTACCTGTACTGCTGGAACCTCCTCTTTAACTTAAGGAGGGTGATTTTTTTTTTTTTTTTACTTGATCTGTCAGTGAGCTGAGAAGAGACAAAAGATTATAGAACAGAGAACACACAGTCGCTTCACGTAAAATCCATTTAGCAGGACTGTGATGAGCCAAAGAGCCGTGAATAATGAAAGCAAGCTAGAAAGGACTAGCAGCTCTTCCACGGAACGTAAGATTTATGCAGCTCTAAGTGAAATTATCAGATGGTGGGTTAAAAAGAAGCGCAAGTATTTTTTTACATAATACATAAATAAATTTATTGCCAGAAAATATAGCAGAGACCAAAAGTATAAATGAGTTTAAAAAGAAATGGGAGAAATTAATGGATCGTGGGTCTAGAGGTGATGATAAAACACGGTGGTCCAGATCGCAGCTCAGGGAGCTCCCAGATCTCCGACTGCTGGAATTGGAGACATGTGACAGAGGAAGCACCACCAATGCTCACCTGCCGTGCCAGATACAAGCAGCATTTCATTCTTCCTGAGTTAAGAAGTAACCCTAAGTATCACTGCTGCTGAAAGATGTTAAGAAAAAAATGTGCCTTTGCTATGTTGACAGGATGTACAGAGCCAGGCTTGGTCTACGCAACTCTGATTAAACACAACGCATGTAGAAAGCGATGCCGTTAGAGCCTCTGCAGCAGCCATTCCCCGAATGCCTTGTGCCGGCCGAGCTTCCGCAGGCTCCTTCCAGCAGGCCTGCGCACACAGCCCTCGGGCCTTGCCTTTAGCTCGCTGCCCAGAAGAGCACGGCACAGTTACAAAAGGAGCTGACGGAAGCCGTGTATTCCGAGGTAGGGAAGGAGTCCTGCTAGTTCAAGTCTTAACGAAGCCTTTTGAAAAACTCCTCCTTGGACAGTCATTTTCCTTCTTGGTAACGTGGACCTGTCACAAAATCGCAGAAGAGATGGAGGAAAAAAAAACCAGAAAAGCAGCGAGGAAAAGACTGCAAAGCCATAAAAGTTGGCAGGATGACCAAGAAGCAGCTGAGATGCCTGAAAAGAAATTTAATTCACTTTTCTAAAGTTACTCAGAGCCAAAGTCAATAGTATCAGCTTGCTTGCAGCATTTAACTTTTTCAATGCTGAAATTTCAAACTTCTACCTGATCTCGTTGCCGACATTGCTAATGGCAACAGGATTTCCAAAAAATACCTCACTCCAGGCAGAGTCTCTCCCTTTTGCCGCTCTGTGCAGACCAAGACCTCTGTGCGTGGTGGGGGAAAAGAGAGAAGAGCAAGGCAAGGAGCAGTCCTGCCTCCCATCGGATTAAGCAGCCTACATGGGAGCGTCCAAGTGTGCTTTACATTTTCTTCTCTGTATTTAGGCACTGCTGATCTTCGTGGATCAGGCCTCTGCTGAGTACATTCTCATATAGGGTATAAAAATATACCTCATAGAGGGTATATTCATAGCAATCACGTCGTGGCAACTGAGATGACTTATTGCTTCCCGTTGCCATGGTTTCCTACCAAAAACAATGCGCCTCAGTTCCCCCGGCATACGCAAAGCGGACAGACAGATGCCAACAGCTGGAAGAGAACATCGGCTGCGGTTCCGTACCTACGCGTAATGCAAAGGGGCAGCGGAGCTCACGCAGTGAGCTGCAGTGGAACCAGAGCAGTCACACTGCTCGGAGCGGGGAGAGGAGGCACTGACAGGACGCGTGAACAGCTCACAAAAATGACAAATTTAACTGCAGGCTGCCACGTAGAGTGCTTCATCTGTCAGGTTTTAATTCAATCACTACGTTTGTAGAATCTGCTAAAATCACTTCAGCTGGGCAATTAAAAGCAGGGGAGGAGATGAGATGTTTTGCACAAAAGTTGATCGTGAAACATTTCATCTAAGCTGTTTATGGGTTAGTTCAGCACTGCCATCTCCTCGCTGCACCCTGAAAGGTACCTCGAGCATAAAACCTACTCCACATCTTCTAAACAACAGACACTATAATAATCTTCACTGTCCTAGTGCCAATGTTTTAGGTATTTTCAAGCCTGACTTACTGTTACATACTAGCTAGCGCAGTATAAGCTCCTTTTCACAGTTAGAATATACTGAACAAACTAGGATGAAGGAAAGGCAGAACATCCCAAAGATGCAGCAGACACCTACGACTACTGACGAGCTCCACTGGAAAGCAAGAGATGCCACGGACCAAGCCCGTGTTCCTAGCAAAGCAATCCAAATTATCCTTCTCACAGCTCATCAGAAAATATTCTCTGTGTTCCAGCCAAACAAGATGAACCCTCCTTACAATTTCTGAAGTTCTGACACACTTTTTTCTACATTTTGGTTCTCAGCATTTCCTTCTTCAAACTACCTTTTTAAGTATTTTTGACTACCAAGAATATTTAAGAGTTGACCTTTCTTCGGTGCTGGCCTGAAGCACCATTACTGCACCCTGTTGAAATCCGCTGTTTCCGATACTTCAGGGCTAGGGTGTGATTAGATTTATTTAGGGAACATCCTGCTGTAAAGGAGCCTGGAATTTCACAAAAGGTGCTGGAATGAACCTCGCCCAAATAGAGCAGCTTCAAAATAAAGTCAAGAGGCACTTATATTTGGTGTCTGCACGCTTCAGCGGCTGGCTGAGCTGGTCCAGCAGTACACACTTTTGTATCCAATGGCGAAGAACTTTTCACATCCTCGAAGGACTGTGAATAAAACTGTACTTTTACATGCAATCAGTCATGCTTCCCTCAACTGTTCCATGACATGAAAGGAATTGGACAGCTCTTTGGGAATGAAAAAAACCAGCAATCCACTCAGTTCAATGTACCCAACGTGCATCAGCTTGGCCTGCAGAGCAGTGGCTGGGGAGCTCTGGAGGACAGAGGGCCAGCAGCGAGCCCGGAGCCGGGCTCTGCCGAAAAGGCTGGTCACTGGGCAGCACCCTTCCCTCCGACTCCCGGCTGAACAAGGGGTACAGCCTGCTTCCCAGGGCAACATTAAAAACCTGAGCCTGGTAACACCATCTTCAAAGGTATTTTGGCACTTTCCATGTGCCCCGGTCACCTTTCATCTAGATTTCTCCTGTAACTTAAGGCTGGTAAGATATCAAGGCAGAATGATTCTGTTAAATTCAAGACATCCTACTACAGACATAGCAGAAATGAAGATACATGCACTTCTACCAATACATTAACTGTGTTCCACCCCACAGCTGGCTGCATTTCAGTGTTGATACAAAGCCAGTAAATCAGTTTTGAACATGCATCAATCTTCTGGCATTTAAAAAAAAAAAAAAAAAAAATCACTAAAATGATAGTAACACATGGGGGAAAAAAAGCATGAAAAGGACAGTATTTCTCACCTCCCATCAAACCTGTGCTTCAGGAAATCAAAGAGAGCTTTCTGCATCATGTCTGTCACCTTTGCAGAGGTGAGGAAGATTGGACAGGGAGGATTGACAGGGAGAAAAAGAAGTCAAAAGTAAGAAAAGAGGTAAGTAGAAGGTAAGGATACTGCCAACAATCAATACCTTTTATAGGTAGCAATCATTTAATTTTCACACTCTTGGCAGCACGCTTTGTAATAAATACTTGCAAGTTTTCTGACTCATTCTCCAAAATGCAGAACGGAGGATGTGAGAGCTGTCACTCTTACTGCTCTTGTCTTGACTTGCACTGAAGCATTAGAGCACACCTCACCACCTTCCATAGCAATCCCATTCCCAACAGGCTTCAGAACACGTCAGAAGCATATGGGACTATTCGGGCTGAATAGATCATTTGTTTTTTCCCTACAGAAACATTATTAGAACTGGCCTAAAACTTCAGAGACAAGATTTATCGTGTTGAATGACTGTTCTAACAGAAGAGAAAAAACTATTCTCAGAGAGGCATACAAGCAGAAAAAAATGGATGCTTCCATTCCTGCACACAGTAAAGCATCCAAGAGATGCTCAGCCCCAACAGCTGTCATCTACTTTATTGAATGAGCTCCTTGTCCTTTTCAGGACAACTCAGGCTGACACCTATTATCTGCCAGTCTAGACAGGAACTTAATCAAAGCCCCCAGGCCTCTGGCAGTTTATTTCTCCTAGGCTGTCTTGCGAAACTAGGCTGTCTTTCGAAATGGTTCCTTCAGAATTTAGTCAGAAAAAAAATAGTCAAAAGAATTTTCCCATGTAGGTCACAAAGTAAGATCAACGTGTTTCTGTTACGTAGACCACTGTTTGTAATTGAAATTAATGTTCTAACTGTGTTACCATTTATACACTTTAATGTTCAAGATGTCACGTTTAGTATTATTTTCTTAAACAAAGGCAGGACGGCATATTTGTGGAGGTACGTATTAACAAACGGCCTCTCTCCCCTCCAAACTTGAGAGTCCCTAGGCAAATTAATCTGTGGTGCAGCACCATGGAAGTCAATGGATGAAATTTACTCCTGTCAAGAAACATCACCATAAAATTAAAAGGCAGAGAGTAGAACATGAAGTACCTGCTTTGCTAAACTACACTTTCAATCATTCTTACAAAAAAACCCAATGCAAGAACACTGCATTATGCTAGTAATGGTACCATGTTGTAATCTTCCAAAAAGAACCATTCCAATACGTTTAATAATATCCTATGAAGTACCAACAACATTAATTAAGCTAAACGAAGTGTATCTTTGATTTTATGTTCATGTTCATTTAGTTCCTAATTCAGCAAAACACTTAACAGATGGTTAAGTTCACTAAAACGCCCTGCTAAAAGCCTGTGCTCGTTTAGCACGTGTTAAATGCTCATTTGAATCTGCAGCAGCCTTGAAAAATGGGTGTCCTGTTTATCTGTGCATGTTATCATACCTGCTTCTACGCTGAACAGAGGCAAATAATTTATAAGGGTTGAAGGTTTCTTTATGCATTTATTTCAATATACTAATAATCTTTAAAAAAAAAACCAAGAAAACATGCTGAAATAATAATAATAATTAGTTCCCATATTCAGTTTCAGGTGCTGGAGAACACAACTGAATACGCTGCAATTGTCCAGCTACTTTATTTGCCAACACTGAATTTCATGGGAAGACATAAAGTTTTTATAAGTGAAAAAAGGAGAACAACGGGGAAGCTTCTTCAAAATTTTTGCTAATTAAGTTTAAAGCGTGTCCTAGTTGAACTAAAATTTTACATGCATACAGAAGTCTAGCTAGTTAATTTGACTGCTCCAACTTTTTCTTGTAGGGGACACAAATTGTCACTGTCTTACTTGATTTAATCAAGGATAACTGTTCTGAAAACAATGGATGTGCACTGTGTTTAAAGCAGTAGAACTGCAGCGAGAACGCTGGTGTAGTTATGTTACCTACCCTTCAGCTGAGACACCACAAGTAACAGACATTGTTGCAAGGCAGAAAAAAATTCAGCTGGTACCTCACCCAAATGGTGCAAAGAACTATGCTCTTAGTTCTTAAGACCCATTTTTGACAACTATTTAAGCTCAGATCACTGTAAATTATCATAGAACAGTTGCACCGGACCACACTCGCTGAATGTACTAAGGAAGATTATAGAGAAGAAAATACTAATTGCGAATAGAAATACATACCTCATAGCCTTTCAGTGATGGACCCACCAAGACAACAGGTCTCATTGATGGTACTACATCATATGGGGGAACATGTTCTGTCTAGAAGAAGAAAACAATCCTTCAGATCATTAACCAAAGAAGATCCATATGAAAATCCTGGGAATTATGGATTAGAATTAAATAAAATTAAATGAAAATGAAAAGTACTACTTACCACTTTTTGTTTCTGTTTTGCTAAAAGACCAAACGAGAACTTGGTTAAAAAACCACACGCTGTGTATAACAGCCATAAAACTTGCAAACAAAAATCCCTTTGCTAATGCACTTTCAGATTTCTCTCAGTGCACCTCCCTTTTGGTCAGCCCTGTTACATTGGTCATTCCTTCCATTCGGGGGGCAGCTGCCACTCCTCCCGAGATTTTTCCCAGTCCCTTAGCAACTACCACATGTCTAGAAATAAATGTCTTTCTCCACCTCTGCACGCAAGCCCTTTTCTGTAGAACGTCTTAATAAGTCAGGAAAGAAGGGAAACCTGCCTTTTTTTGCATATGGTTTTTAAAATAGAAGTATTAGAAATAGCAAGCATTTCCTTAAATAAAATTCTGTCTTACCCGTGGAAGTGGGCGTGGCTCGAAATGTGCCAGAAACCATTTCTCCGAGGCTTGAAGAAGAATTTCCGCTCGATTTCCTATGGTATCAGAAAGAGCCCCATTAGCCAAGCATCCAGAGATGCAAATGTGCGAGGTTTTAGGCAGCAGCTACGAGGAATTGCCCCATGACAAATCACACGGTAAAGGAGTCTTCACCCACATTCGCGCTGCAAGAAAGCTTCCTCTGAAGTGAGAGGTGAAGAGTCCCAGGCAGGGACATGGGGAAACCAAAGCGTCTGTACTTAAGTACAGACCCCATGCAGCAACCCCATGCAGCGCTGCAGGCTTGGGGAAGAGTGGCTGGGAAGCTGCCTGGCCGAAAAGGAGCTGGGGGTGTTGGTCGACAGCGGCTGAACATGAGCCAGCAGTGTGCCCAGGTGGCCAAGAAGGCCAACAGCATCCTGGCTTGTGTCAGGAATGGTGTGGCCAGCAGGAGCAGGGAGGTGATTGTGCCCCTCTGCTCGGCGCTGGGGAGGCCGCACTTGGAATGCTGTGTCCAGTTTTGGGCCCCTCGGCACAAGAAGGACATTGGGGTGCTGGAGCGTGTCCAGAGAAGGGCAGCGGAGCTGGGGAAGGGTCTGGAGCACAGGGCTGGTGGGGAGCGGCTGAGGGAGCTGGGGGTGTTCAGCCTGGAGAAGAGGAGGCTGAGGGGAGACCTGATCGCTCTCTACAACTACCTGAAAGGAGGGGGCAGGGAGGGGGTGTTGGGCTCTTCTCCCAAGTAGTTAGCGATAGGACGAGAGGAAATGGGCTTAAGCTGCGCCAGGGGAGGGTTAGGTTGGAAATTAGGAAAAATTTCTTCACAAGAAAGGGTGGTCAAGAATTGGAACAGGCTGCCCAGAGAGGTGGTGGAGTCCCCATCCCTGGAGGTGTTCAAAAAACGGGCAGAGGTGGCACTTGGGGACATGGTTCAGTCTGGTCTACCCTTGATTGGCTTAGAGTAGACTTGGTAGTGTAGGTTAATGGTTGGACTGGATGATCTTAAAGGTCTTTTCCAACCTAAACGATTGTATTCTATTCTAAGTAGACCTCCACATCTGGAAGAGCTGCAGGAGGGCAGAGCAGGTTCCGCTACAGGCTGAGCAAAGCGTTTCTGTCGTCTGCCCGTAGGCTGGGAAACGCAGCAGCTCCAGTCAGAGACGTGTGCTGAACCCAACGCCCAGCCCAGCTCTGCAGGAGATCCCCCACCCAGCACTCCTGCCTCTACCAGCGTACGTAACTAGCCAGGCGCATCTCGCGGGAGGGTTGGGGTCCTAACCGCTGGTTTAAATAGCTTTTGTTGTGTGGTAACGCTGGTTTAAGTAGCTCCTTTTGCCGTTCCTGCGCCTCCCTGCTTGCGGCCACGCAGTTCTGCCCCGTGCCCTGCCCTCCTCTCCCCGTGCGATGCGCCCAGCACAGCGCCGCAGCACCCTGCGACAGGAAACTGCTCTGGGGAAGGGGAAGATGTTCAGCTCCCTAATTCAGCTCCTTGCACAAGCAGCTGAGGAGATGGGAGGAGGGAAGGGGAGCTCAGGGCAGAAAGGGCTGTTTAGGCAGCCTGATTACTGCAGGTGACACAGTCCCACGGTACAATCCACACCTTCAGCATAGTTTTTACTATTTTTCATTACGCGCAGACTGACCGGCAAGAGGCTACTAGTCCCAATCAGTATTTTGTCCTTGCTTTCTTGCCCTATGCTCTCCAGGGCAGGGATTGTTTACTCCTGGACTTGGCAAATCCTTTGTGAACATATACTAGACTCTAGAAACGCTCTTTCATAGGCAGTGAAAAGTCATCTTAGTCAGGCAAAACTAGAATTCCTCGTCACACAGAGCCTCAGTATCACAGCTAGTCACAGCTTTTAAAGAAATCTTAAGGTACAGACACTGTATGACTGTATCTAACAACGGTGCTCAAAAATAAGCTCTTTCACCATGATACATTACTTTCAATTTTACCATTATACATTACTTTCAATTTTAGCATACAAATCCAGGAGTGCTAGTGCAGACTACTTAAATTCTTAATAGGTATCCATTACAATATTTCCCGTCTCTTTGATACTTGATATTATTCCTAATATTCTCCATGGGTGAGATCAGACAAAATCTTTGCAAGAATTGGTGATTTGGTGGAGTCATGCCCATTCACACAAGCAGAGAGTTTTTCTAGTATGCTGTATCTAAAACAGCATCCCAAATACTCTGTTCGTGTCCATCTCTCTGAATTAGATAATCTTCTTTCTGTACCTCGGGATACACTGGCTTCCTCTGCAGCTATTTCAAAAGTTGTAAAAGCAATTTGGAAAAAGCACAGTTAATGCTGTTCAATCATCGTAAAAACATTTCCCCAGATGGTTTATAGTTGAAATGATTCCTGACCTTGATTAAGTATATGATGAGTATGCCAGTTCCCTGACAGCACTATACGGCTAAATTATGCTCCTCTTACTGCTATCTATTAGGTCCAGATTCAATTGGCTCACGTCTCTTTACCCTGCAGTACCAAAGGTTTTGGTCTCCTTGTTATCTGTGTGAACATTTAAATTTCGTTTTCAATTAGTGGGAATAATACACTAGTAATAAATTAATTTTTTTTAAAAAAGAGAAAAGTATTTTGTGTATTCAGCCAACAGAAGAGTGACTTCAGCGTCTGAATGAGATTATGAGAAATCAGTTTTACTTCCTAGACCTGTGACCGAGTTTCTATTTTACCAGGGACTTGCAACCTCCAGCTCTAGCAGAGTGGAGACACAGAATGGTCAGGCTGGAAGATGAAGAAAAAAGGAAGTGAACGACAAAGCTCATCTTATAAACTCTGAAAAGTCTGGTTTGGAGCAAAATGGAGAGAAAGAAAAAAAGAAAGAAGAAACCACAACCCTAAGAACAGAACAGTTGGGGAAAAAAATCTGGCAGCCTTTGAGCACCAAGCTGACTTAAACCCATGGGGACGTAAAACTCTCTAGCCCTTCAGAAACTGCTGTCATTACCACTCACAGTGCATTACTGATCTTTCCTAAATTCAATACACATTTTTTTTCTTGTTTCTCTTCGTCAATATCTAACATGCCTATTCTCCGCAAATATGTATTTTCATTTGGAAACCCAAATCAAACACTTCTCCAAATACACTGCAATAAAAAAGAGAATCAAGTGACCTTTGAAAATACTGCCTGGTGTCAGAAATGATTTTAAATTATTTTAAAAGGTTATGAGCATTCTTACCCTCCATGGAAACGTCCTCTCTTCTGCTCCTGTTGAATGCGGATATTCTCCAGTCTAAGCGGGCTTGGAATAAAGCCAATCTCGCAGCCCTCCTTAACCAGCCTTCCTATCCACCAGTCATTATTATATTTCTGGAACACAGAAAGGTTACTGGCTTCCGTCCAAAATGCTCCAAGTCTGAAACTGCCTTATATTGTTATCCACAATCCTTAACTCCATACTGGTCAACGAAACCAGACTCACGCTGACGTCTGAACGTTGGACAGTCCGTGTGAATTTAAGTGAAGCTAAAAGGTGCTAGGCAGCATTTGGAAGGTCGATGTCGTCTTTGCAGCCGGACAGTGGCAAGTGGTGTTATCTGTGGTGGTACTGGCTTATCTCTTAACTGGCCCAACACATCCTGCTGTGACTTTTCCTCTGATGTCACCAACTACGGTGCCGAGTGTAATGGTGATTTAGTGAGAGGAACCAATTTCTGGCGAACCAAGGGGCCACCAACTACCTCACAGTGGCCATATAAAGCAGTCAAAAATAACACCTTCAGATCACCACTGAAACCACTGTTATTGGTTCCTTCTAAAATTTAATGGTCTACACCAAAGACCACCACCACCACTGCTGCCGTTTTTCCTTCCTCCTCTCCAGGTAGTTGTACGGATGTTATCAACATGTTATCCCTTTGCAAAAACCTTGTGTGGTGGAAAAGCTCTACAAACACCATCCTAGAAAGTGAAATAAAGATAGACCAAGCTATCCAAGACAACATAGAAAACGTATCAGCTCCAGCAATGAACCAAACATGTATCTGGTTAATCCTATGGTAGAGCTCTACCCAAAGTCGCGACACCTCTCTACAAATGAGGCTTTTATAGTGCCGCTGCCTAGAAGTAGCTAAACAATTTGGAGGCATGCACTTTTAAATTTACGACAGCTGAAGAAAAATTCACCTGTAGGAAGAAACTTTGACACATACCTGAAAGAATCAAATTTGATTTTATCATTAGCCTTTAGTAACATACATTTTTCTGCATTATTGAAAGTCTGGCCCAACTTTAATGACGGAAAGATGAAAAGGGGTATTGTAGTGGAAAAGGATTTGTTGTAGCTGGCTGCCAGCAGAGCTTTTGAAGAAAAATAGCTGAAAACCTTATACTCTGCTATGCTTCATTAGGCACCTCAGTGTTCAAAAGAAACATTACTTTTCACAACCGACTTTCATGTCATTAAGAGCAGCACGGGTGTACCAATTTTGTTTGCATGCCTTAAGGAAAAAGTTATCACAGAAATCTCGTCTCAAAAATGATCAGTTCTCTTGGCTCCATATTCTCAAGCACTTAGGTTCTTGCAGAAACACTTAAATACCGTGTTCTGCTTGTCAAAGGTACAACAGTGCCTAACTGAAGTCTCTGAAACGTACAGAGCCTCAATATCTTTGAAAAATAAATTAGCCTTTTTATTAACCCATACATACACACAAATATTAACATATACAGCTAAGGGAAATGCAATCCTTATACCCTCATCTTGAACACCTGTCCTTTTTATACAGCTGTTATTCATGCAAGTGGTCCCATTATTTTATCATTTCAACTTTCTAAGTATCTATTCTTCATGCCCTTATGACCCTGATTCAGACAACATCAGTAAGCAAAGCTTAATTTTAAATATGTTGCTTCTGCTTAAGTGGACAGAACTATTTCATTCTTTAAAATAGCCAAATTCCTCAGGATCTAGCATTTTGCTGTTGTAAATCAGTGAAATCAACCAATGGATTTAAACCACTGTAAAAACAGAGTCCCATGAGCATTACCCATTCTATTTTGGTTCTAAATGTACGGCTTGAACATGGGAATCTTTCTTCCGCTAGCAGGTCACGGACCTCTGAGCGATGCCTCTAGACATGAGATGAGAATCAGCGTTATGCTGAGAGTATCTGAACAATACAAATGACAACGATGCAGCGAGGAACGCAGGGCTATTTGCATTAGGTCATTACCTCCCATATGTTATTCTTCGCATTCAGCATGTGGGAGGACTAGAGTTCATTCCTATTGGTTGCCATGCCCATGATTTCTTCTGCATTGTCAGTAATTGTTGCCACTTCATCTTTTAAGTAAGCACATAATGTATAGTCTTGCAGGAGACAGATGAGACATACAGAACACATTCTCAATATAGCAACTCATCGGTTACTGCTGCTGTTTCATCCTGTCAGCAGGGTGACCTTACTTCTTACCTAGTTTAGCAGCATTCTAAAAATCTGTAACCATGCTGGTTCTAGTTCAAGCAAGCCTGCCAGATCATTGAAAAACAAATTCTGCAAAGCCCTTTTCCATGCAGCTAGACTCCAGCATAGGGAGCAATTCCTGAAATCCTGCTGAGTTACAGCCACAGCATCAGGCAAGCTGAAGGTTTCAGCGTTAACAAAGAAACTATGCTAAACCCTTAGCAGAGCTGACAGATACCAGTAAGCCAGATGGCTTACAGCTGAGTGGCAGCGTGATCCTGGCCATTTAGATCTTGGAAAAAAACTCACAGAATGCCAAGACATGGACTTGGGACACTTCTCTGGAAAAATGTGCAGGGCAGCATGACAGGAGCTTAGCGCATTAAATTCAATCACTAGCCTGACAATAAAGGCAGCCACATCCTAGGAAACCCAAGATCAAATACTCGTTTTAATGGTGATGCACAGAGTTACCTCAACAGCTACACAGGACAACGTACACTAGAATGTGTCGGGTAGGGTACATTTCTGGTGTGGGTGGGAAAACGTTGGGGAAGGTAGCTGAGAAAGTGATTGAGTGCTGGAATGGATGCAGCTGTCTGCATTCAACTCTGAGTGCTAGCAAAGGATCTTCTCCTGATGGAAGGCAGGTTTAGAAAGTGGCATACATCGAGGGAGTTCAGGTGTGGTGCTAGACGGAGCAGAACAGAGTCTTGGGGAACCAAGAGGAGGGCAATCAGTTCTGCATGCAGAGATAGGCAGATTCAGATTCAGTGCTCCACTTCCTCAGCAGGCACTTAAGCACTGTTCCACACAAATATCAAAAAAACCCAAACACACAAAAGAAACAAACACAAAAATCCAAATCAAACTTCCATCTGTTTGCAGCCAATTGAGAAAATGGAACAAGGGAATCAACTGCCTCTCCCGTGTCCTTCTCAGGGAGAAAGAATTTAAAGCACACCCCCCTGTTCTACCACCAGTCCCTGCCTCTAGAGGTGCAGAAGCAGGAGTTTTCCTCCTAAACATGCTCAGTCTGAGGGAGGTCAGGGCTCTGAAGCGATGACAGACATGTTCAAAGAAAGAGACAAATGAGTACTGAACACCCTTGAATAAACCCAGAGATGAAAAAGTGTTTTTGCAAGCTGCAAGCCTATGTACAAATCTACAAAACAACAGGGGTTTGTGCAAATTTGGAGGGCTCACTTCAGATAAAGAATTGCAGAATATATGCTCAATATGCAATAAAATGTATTTTTCTCTACCAAAGCCATACTCAGGGCCTGTTTATTCCCATTCCTTTTTCCTTATTTTTGCATCTGTCCTCTTCAGTATTTTCTTTTCTTACTGCATTATTCTAAGTCTTATTTCCTCCCTTACAAGCCTATCCGGTCCTTTATGAAGGCCTGGTGTAACCTGGTGCTACTCCACTTTCTGATCAACAGAATCCCTTTCTATCACGTAATCTCTGATCCATCACAAACTTCATTTGATGAAAAGAATCTGAATCTACCATGTTGAAGGGGATTTAAAATATAGCAAGACGTTATTTCCTTCCTGTGACATGAAAATCCAACGAGAAGTTGGTAACATCAAGCATTTAAAAAGCGTAAGACAACCACCCCAGGGTGCTGGAACTCTAAAAAGGCTGAAGTACCACATCATCACTCATCAGACAGATGTGCTGTGCTCTCCTGCCTCCACTCTTGGCTCTCTTTTTCACCTGGGATGGCTCAGCCCAGACCGTTCAAATCATAGCCCTTGGCATGTAAAAAGATTCCTTTTCACTACGTCTTGGTTTTACCTCTTTAATGTGTAGGAAGTCCTTGGCATCAAAAGAGATGGCAGTGCTCGGGACAGGAACATCTTCATCCAGAGCTCCACAGTAACTCACATTAGTCTTAACAGCAAATGCTACTGGTTTGGACTACAAATAGAAACACACATCACAAACAGCGGAAACTTTTCTGAATCAAGAATTGTTATCAAATTACCAAAAACCTAGCAGAGGCCATTTGCCAAATACATCAAAATTCAGACTTAATAATTTCACACAAGCCAGCAGAGTTCAGCTCCCTAGAGAAGATCCCCATTTATACGAGAATATTTACACTATATTCCCCCAAACATCTTCTCTGAAGATAACTTGACTCAACTGCCAAACTATTTCAGAAGAGAGCATCGTCATCATAAACCAACAGTGTGAATTTTAACACTAGGCAAAAGACAAATGCCACATAACTTCTTATTAAAGTTGAAAAGAACACACCTTTGCCCTTTCAAGCTGTATAGCTGCTTGTTGTTCTCTTTCTTGGCGGATTGCTTCCCTGTCTTCTTCCAAAGAGACATCAGAGTCTGAGGGTCTGCTTGTGTACGAATCTGCTGAGCCCTGAAATTAAATTCATGTCACTAAGAAAACACATATGTAAGAAACAGAAAACCCCTCCCCACTCAGGTTCATAAAATACTTTTTAAATATTTGCTTCTTAATTTCTTTGAGTGGATTTTACATATTGTCATTAGCACAAAAAACGTGCTGAATTTAGCAGAGAAATCATCTGGGTTTACCGATCAGGTGCGCTAAGGCAAAGACAGAAATCCCAAGAAAAACCTCCCTCTCCATTTTCACAGCATCTCTTCACTTTCTTATTGACACAGCGAAATATAGCTCAGTTGTGGGCACCGTCCAGAAATCTTTATAATATTTAAATCCTGTTTGACAACCTTAGATTCAAGATTGTCAAGGGCTAGGTCACATCAAATATAATTAAGGTATTATAAAGCTTGGTTAGAATCACCCCTCCCTGTAAATACAGTACCATTGTGTAAGTACTTCCCTCCCTGCCGTGGGTGCCACTCACATAAAGCTTTGTTCTGTGCTTCAAGAGGGAAAAAAAGCAGCAAAAGTCACATTATTAAAAGTGACTCAACAGGGCAACACAAAGCTGTACAATGATATGAAATAAAAAAACAGCACATAGAAGCAGCAGCAGCATGCAACAGCCTGTAAGGGGGGAAATAAGGTACTGCCACAGATTTTTTTTTTTTTTTTGTCTGGGACATTATTCAGGACACCTGGCAACATCTGAAGCATGCAGTGGCTTCTCTCTTCTTTTTCTAAAGCAACCTGACTCCAGCATCCTACACAGCTGATCTTTATGTTAGCGTGGCGCCAACTGAAAGACAGGGGTTTACTCTTGCAAAAGAGATAAGTAAAGGGAACGTTTACTCATGATGAATCCGAAACAGCAATCCCCATCTCTCCAAAAGCTGAAACACACACTTGACCCAGGAGCCTAGCAAGACAAGGACTGGAACCTGGACTTCAAGGAGCACCACTGATGGAGGCGTGTACGACTGGGCATTCATACAAAAGGTGAAGTAGATTCTCACTATAGGAGGAAACTCCTACAAAGATCTCAAAATCCTAAAGTCTAGGTCTAACTTTCCACTCAAGGTAATAAGGGACATCTATTTCCTGTTCAACATTTGAGCCATTTCCTGAGCAAATGGAATTTTTACTAATAAATTAATGTGTCTGGCTGGTGAATGATGGCCTTTGCTTAAGCCAGCCTCTGGCCTTGCAGCGCACTGTTCCGGTCAATCCAGCATTTGACTAATTTGTGTCTGGGTGGTTAGCCTGCTCCCAGCACAGGAGGGGTCTGCGTTTGACCCTCCCCATGGCGACGCTCCGCGCTGGTTGCAGGCGCCATGCCGCAATCACACGTTCCCCGGGTCCCGTATCACAGCACTCAGCTGCGCTGGTGACGCCTGCTGTGACAGTTTATGAAGTTTAGCGTCAAAAGCTGCATATAGTTTGCATCGTAGTGTAACTTTTTAACCTACTATCCTGGTTTCGGCTGCGATAGAGTTAATTTTCCTCCTAGCAGCAGGCACAGTGCTGTGGTTTGGATTTAGGAGGAGAAGAATGTTGATAACACGCTGATGGTTCAGTTGTTGCTCAGCGCTGCTTATGCCAGGCAAGGACTTTGCAGCTTCCCCTGCTCTGCCAGGGGCACAAGAAGCTGGGAGGGGGCACAGCCAGGAGAGCTGACCCCAACTGCCCCAAGGGCCATTCCATACCATACGGCGTCATGGGCAGTATGGAAACCGGGGGGGTTGGCCGGGGAGCAGCGATCGCTGCTGGGAACTGGCTGGGCATCGGTCGGCGGGTGGGGAGCAATTGCATTGGGCATCGCTTGCTTTGGATAGTATTATCATCATCATCATCATTATTATTATATTGTTATTATTATCATTACTATTTTAGTTTATTTCAATGATTAAACTGCTCTTATCTCAGCCCAGGAGTGTTTCTCACTCTCACTCCTCCGATTCTCTCCCCATCCCACCGGGGCAGGGGCAGCGAGCGGCTGCGTGGTGCTGAGCCGCTGCCTGGGGCTGAACCACGACACCTACGTACTTTGCATGTCTTAGGGAAAATAACTACACAAAAACACTATCATTAAAAAAAGAAAAAAAGAGCATTTCAAAAGGATCAGGATAACGCAGAGCTGAAGAAGGATCCGGCCCCAGTACTGTACTCTGTAGGAGGAAAATAAGGGAACATTGGAGCACTGCTAAGAGACACTATTTCTGTTTTTAAATAAGGGAAAGGAGTAATGCGATGGACTACGTATGCTGTATTGTATATATAACCAGTGTAACAAATAATTTCTAAGTCATCACATTTCTAGCGACAAATTGAAGACATATATATAGATTTATTTATATTGCTATAGAGCTCCAAAACCTGTAACTCTATACATGTTCCAAAAGAGCCATTCTACAGCATTATGTCCTTCAGGTTCCCCCCCCTTAAATTGATTTATATCCTACAGCACAGGGACACATATTCTATGTAATTTACCACACAAGTCAATATTCTTACTCCCCGTGTAAACTAACACGTTCTTAAATATTGATGTGAATCCATAGCCATTAGAAGACTTCTGGCAACGAGCCGCTGCTGAGCATATGCTCTCTTCTTGTCACAAACTCCTAACTTGGCCATAAGCACGGCACTGTCGCTAGGGAGGGCAGATTTCCTCTATGTCAAGAACAGGATTTGCCTAACGCGAGCACACACACAGCTATGATCTCCGTGGACCAGAAGAATTCCGTCCCAGGCCGGCCGGCCACGCTGCAGTCGCTGCCCCAGGGTGAGCCGGAGAGGGCAGAGTGCCTCCCGGCCGCGGGGTGCCTGCGGAGACACACGCCTTCAGGGTCTGGAACAAGTCTAACATCAACGGGCTGAAAACTAGCATTAGCTGCTGGCGGCGGCGCAAGCTTTTCTTAGCTCGGAAGCTAGCCATGCTGCTCTTCCTTCTGCTTCCTTCGGGATGTAGCCGAGACCAGGGAACTCACCAGCCGCGGCACTTGGTTAGGCGCAGCGCAGCGCCTGCCAGTTGTCCCTCTCTCCCCATCTTGGGGGCAAGATTAAAACTTTGGCTACCAAATGCGTCACCAACAGAGACATAAGAACATTTCCCTGATCAAACGCGGGAGCGCAAAGTGTGCCAGCTCGTCACACCTAGGAGAAACGGGCAGCAGGAGACCCCCCGCCTCGTCTACTGTTCCAACCTACATCTCTGTTCAGCAACTGCAGGGGAAGTCTGTCAGTGAGAGACTGAATTTATATGGTCAAATATTCTAGTCCTAAAATTATAGCCTGTCCTCCGTACTAGAGGCTGCATTGTTCAAAGCAATGGGGAGGGAAAAAAAAAAAAAAAAACAACCCAAAAAAACCCACCCAGACCAGGAGTTGCAAAGACAGGCCAACTTTGTGGTAGAGAAGCACAGCTCATCATTTATTGTCCACTAAACACTCTTGAGGATACAAAATGCTTTATAGCTGCTGATCATCCCATTTTTAACTTACAGACAGCAAAGCTTCAATAGCAGCAGAAAGGAGGAAGGAAAAGTAATTGCACTCTCCAGATAATAAATCAAAAGGCACAATAATAAATACAAATAATATACTGCAGTAGGAACGGGCTTCTTCCCAAGGTTTTAGCCCTACCTGGCGTAACACACCGCAAGAGGAACGCACCACATCTTGGCATGCCTGAAGCCCGAGACAAAGCCGCTACTGCTGTCATCGAGAGTAGCAGTCGCTGTTCCTCACCCACGTGCTCTCTGACCCTGTCATTTCCCCCTTAATTTTCTACGTACCAAAAGGTGTATGAGAACAAGGCACAGACCACATCACCGACAGGACAGATACCAGCATCACACGCGTAGGTGGACCGCAGAGACCATCTGTACGGGGAAATGGTGAACAAAAAGTGCACAGGCTCATATCTATATATTTATTCAAGTCCTCTGGATATGATTCAGGGCAGCTCTGCAAGAGAATTTAATAGAAATAGATATCTCTGCCGGATGCACAGTTTCCCATACTGGCTTTTAGCGGTCTATGTTTGAGCACTGACCTATTTAACGCTGTCAGAACAAAGTAGTCTTAACCAAAGCAGCTGATACTGCAAGGCTACCCCAGGCTGCTCTTCAATGCTAATCGCTGCCTGTACGCCAAACGATACGGATTGGTACAATCGCAGCCGCATGATCCCTTCTCTTGCAAGTTATGCCAAATAGCAAGTGGCTTATCTGAAAGATGCAGCCCCAGGACTGGGACTCATGTGACGCCGAACTGCAGCATCACACTGCAAACAAGGCACGATTCTGCAAATAGCGGCAAGACGGACAGAAAAAGCAGTCCAAGGTACGTAACGAGAACTGGCTTTCTGCAACGTACCGTACGCATGGGCCAAGGAACACCAGTGTCCACATTTGGTCAGAGCAGAAGACTGAGCAAGATTAAGGTTTACTTTTCCCCGCTGAGTCACTGCCCTACAGTGAGGAAGACTACGCAGCCCTACCGGGTACGCACATTTACCGTTGCACGCCATCCCACCGACTTCCCGCTCATCTCTCATGCTTCTGTTAACACAACCCTTGATTTCTGCACTCTACGTTCACCGGCCAAGATGTGTTTGTAGTTACACTGGAGTCTTGGCAGCAGTGACTTCCACTCACAAAATGGGATTCAGAATTTGATTAAGGCTTCCGGGAGCTACTATAACACAAGCAGTCCATAAATTAAAAATAACCCTTGTTATCCTCAGAAGTCCAGCTTTTGACTGTTTTTTAAAACCGTGCACAGACAGAAGTATCACTTCTTGTATTTAATTTTCGGTTCGGTTTAAAATTTTTGATTGAAGATCAGAATGTTGACAGCAGTATTGTGCAATATTGACAAAATATTGTGTAACAAGCCAACAGGAACACACATGCCTGTACAGCACCAAGTGCAACGAAGTTCTGGACTGACAGGTCATATTTTTTGAAACTGCAGTAGATGTGGTAATACTAAATACTGTGATGCAGCCATGCTGTTGTCGCACCTGCGAAAGTATAGCTGACTGCCTGACCACACAATGAAAACCAAATTGTGTGTTAGTAGTCCTAGGGAAGTGAGAGTAGGAGGAGGAGGAAGAAGGCATTTCCCACCTTCTCCTGTACACCAAAACTTCATCAAAAAGACCCTTTAATGTCTTTATTTTCCCACTGCTTACAGCAGCAGCTGGTAATTTGGGGTGTATCGCATATGCCCAGTTTCACATTTGCACATAATATTCGAGGACTAATTATCACGCTGTTACCTAACCGCAACCTCACGACCCCCTGGGAGATACAGGAACTTTGTGAAGTGCGAGCATATGCAATGAGTTCAAGTGCACACCAGATCTGACAATTTGACGGAAACAGGCTTTGCTAGTAAATTACATTATTCAAGGCAATGAAAGACTCGTTTCATATTTCACAGCCTTTTTACTTTGGGTGTCTGTTAATTCATTTTTCTTGCAATTTATTATTTATTTTCTCCCTCATTCATTTTCCTCTCTCATCAATTAATATAATTCAGCTTTGATAAAAACATTGAGGTTTGAAGCAAGCCTGAAAATGCTAGGGAAAAAGGGTAAAGTAGAAAGAACAGTGGGTCTGTTTATTCAGCACCTACAAAGCAACGGTAAATCAGTCATCCCCTCTCGCTCACTGACTGGTCTTACACTTGAGACTGCTGAAAGATACCTCCCGAGGCGGCCGGATGACTGGAAAGGGTAACAAAATATTCCTAGGGAACGTGGTGTTTCTATGCCCCAGCCTGTTTAGGGAGGAAAAGTTCACACGCATCCTCCTCCTGGACACTACGACCAACCAGCCAGGTCCAGCCTTCCTGCCTGCTGAAGAAAAGAGCAGAAGAAAAGAGCAACCTTTAGCTGTTCTGGTTTCAGAAGTGGGGTGGGGGGAAAAAAAAAAAAAAAAAAAAGGCTTCACTGAGGTTGCAAATAATTTTTTTTTCCAACTGCCATAAATATACAGATCTGAATTGCTCTCTATCCAGCCATAACTCGTAATGCTCTCTCATACAGCCTGTGCAATTAAAGCATCAATCCATTAGGAGCTCCAATAAGCCAGATGACACGCAGTCTCTTTTGAAAAGATTTAGGGTGCTGCACAGTCCATCACAACCCAGAAAGCATTTCTGAAAACATACCCTGCTTAGAGAAAAAGCTTCTGCCTTATCCATTAAGCAAGACAACAGGACAGCAGTGTCTAATTGCAGGCATCCTTCTCCTGCAGAAGGACTAGCTACGGGCGTTTGGAGTGCACCCCTCTACCCAGGAACAAGCAGACATTCAGTACACGTGGCAATCACTCTGCTTAATAAAGCATACGTGCCACTGGAGAAAAAAGCCCTAGTATCTGTGTTCGTACGCACACATAGTTTTTAGCTGAGAACAGCAAATCACGGAATGCTTTGGGTGGGCAGGGCCCTTCGGAGCCCACCCAGCCCAGCCCCTGCAGTGCCAGGGACAGCTTTAACCAGCCCAGGGTGCTCAGAGCCCCGTCCAGCCTGGCCTGGGATGGTGCCAGGGATGGGGCCTCCACCGCCTCTCTGGGCAACCTGGGCCAGCGCCTCACCACCCTCACTGTAAAACATTTCTTCCTTATAGCCAGTCTAAATCTATTCTTCTGTAGTTTAAACCCATCACCCCTCGTCCTGTCCCAACAGGCCTTGCTAAAAGCTTGCCCCCCCCTTCCTGCAGCCCCTCTCAGCACTGCCAGGCTGCACTCAGGCCTCCCCGCAGCCCCCTCCTCTCCAGGCTGAGCACCCCCAGCCCCCCCAGCCTGGCCCCGCAGCAGAGGGGCTCCGGCCCTCGGGGCATTTCTGTGGCCCCCTCTGGCCCCGCTCCAGCAGCTCCGTGTCCTGTGCTGAGGGCCCAGAGCTGGGCGCAGGGCTGCAGGGGGGTCTGCCCAGAGCGGGGCAGGGGGGCAGAATCCCCTCCCTCAACCTGCTGACCACACTTGAAAAATACCTTGCAATAACAGCAAGTTCACTTTGAAAATCCATAGCACTTTAAAATGACAAAGTATCAGGAGTGGCAGCACACCTCGAGGCAGCCAATTATTTTGAATGGTTTGCTGGAGTTTGAATAATATCAGAGCTAGGGACAGCATGAAATGCTTCCAAGAGGGAAAAAAGATCACTCCTGTCCCATCCTGTCCTCTCCCCCGTCTGTCTGTCCTCCTGTGCTGCCTCATAGTTCCTCCCCGCAAGAGGAATCCCACTTGGTACCTTCAAGCTTCCATACAGGTTTTTGGACGCTCGAGGCAGTTTCACCTCCTGCAAGACACAGTATGCAAAGGCCCCAAGAGATCCTGAAGATCCCGTCCTGATGCTGAACACAGAGGTTACACAGCAGACCCAAGAGCTGAACCAGAGCCCACTCCAATGCTTTTAAACCGGTCAGGAGCTCAACTAAAAATGTTCTAGCAGACAGCCGAGTGTGTGAGCACACACACAGCACAATGGAGGTTTAAGAGAGCAATATTGTACAAAACAAGATTGCTCATCATTGTTTAGCTGGTTTATACTGGAAAAGAGACAAACGTGACCTTGTGAAGCACAATGAGACTTTCTCCTACGCTGTTTTTCGCACTCAGCCTGCGCTGTCATATTCCCGTCTCTGCGAGGTTGGGGACAGCCAGCAAAATCCCCACTGAAGGCCAGCGCCCAGAAGCCCTGCTGCACAGGAAGCCCGCAACTTATGCAATAATTAGTAAAAGAAAAAAATTTACATTTACGGATGGATGTACAGATACGGAAACTTGTCTTATGTTACAATTTGTTCCACGTTGATTCTGCTGCACGATGTTGACGCTGCATGGCAGAATCAGAACCGCGCAGGCTGGGAGGAACTGCAGACTCCTACATACCCTGGAGGAGAGGGACAACACAGCCGATCTGGCCTTCTGCGGTGGTTTTGTTACTGGGTCATTTTATTATTTTTTTTTTAACTAACCATGTTACCAAGAATCAAAGCATCAAAAGTAGACTTTTGGGTGCAGTCTTGCCGTGTCCTTTAATATCCAGCTCGTTCAAATGTCCTTACATAAAACTGGACGCAGTCACTTAGGCTCTCTCCCCTACCTCCAATTCCCACAAAAGCAGGGCAGTACCACGCCCAGGACTGGAGCTGTCGTTACAGCACTGCCAGGAAATGCTAAACTTGCATGCAGAGAAGCTGAAATTTAATTTCTTGGCTAAGACATGGAATCACGGAGAGACTGGCTACTACTAGTCACTTTGGCTGGATTAAATACGTAATATCACAGGGCTGGAATTTTTTAGGATCTTTGCTTTGCAAGAATCAGAAAGCATTTATTCCCGTTGAATAGAGCCATTCATGACCAGCTGGGCACTTGAGCGCTTGTAGTTCCTCCAGCTGCCAAAACTTCTGACCAGGGACCTGCCCAGGAAACACGGGGCTCCTGGAACGGGCTGGCAGGGTGCTAGGATGCCACACTTAGCACTCACGGCTGGCCTGCCACCAGAACTGGCAGCTTCCAGACACTTCTTAACTTCCCAAGAAATTCAGTCTTAGGCTGAAACACAGAAAACAGCAAAGTAACCCTTGCTCTCAAGCCAAACCATATTCCAACCCACACCAGGCACGACTACTCAGTTTATGGAGCAGCAAAAGAGGGAAGAGTTCATTCTAAAGCAGTACCATTTTTGTTCTAGCTGCACTCAGTACGTCTCGTGATAACTAGTTATCTGCATGAGTACTGAACAGAACTTTGTACAAAAGCAGGCAGGAAGCGTTCTTCCTGTCACACAGGTGAAATCCCACGATTTCATCCTCCCAAACCAGAACAGAAAGCTCAAAACCCCTGCTGTAATCCACTCTGCCCTGAGCTCTGGCCAGAAGAGAAGTGGCTCTATTTCCATATATTTCCCACGTATTGCTAGGTTTAAGCAACTCAAAATTGGTTTATTGTTATTCTTACTGTTACTAGATTGTTTTTCCTCATTGCTTTGTCACTTCTTTTCCACTGCAGTCATCGCTCCATTCATTCACTTCAAAAAGAATAATAAACGCCCATGTAATCATTTATGCTCCCGTCTTCAATAACGAGCAAGAACAGCCAGCTTAGACTTCAGTGTGATTCGGGACACCAGCACTGCTCAAAAAAGCAAAAGATAGATCCTAAAGCCTATGTATTCATCAAGAACTACAGCCTCAGCTTGAAAAAAGACCGAGTGTCCTCAGTCCTCTGCAACTTTCAGCGAGAATTGAGGTCAACCCGCATCGCACCCCAGTCTACGTACCTCCTTAACAAGTTCCCAGAAACGTGACAAAGTTCTTGACAAAGCAAAAGGAGAACAAACAGGCACAGTGATGGCTGCAGGGCCATATGCTGCCATATGCCACAGGCGTTCGAGGAATGATGCCTTTTTTTTTTTTTTTTTAAAACAGAAGACCTATTCCTTGCAGATGCAGTTCACTTCAAGACCCAACATAAACCGTCTCGCTGCTCCATGTGCATCGTGCGGTCCCTCTGCACAAGATTAGCCTCTACACAAGCTAGTTGTAGTATCTGCAGTGTTCCCACCACCTGAAAATGTAGGTTTAACTCACAGAGATTACTACTGTAAGTAATGGCATGAAGACAGGTGTTATGGAGGATAAGTATAAATATATTTTTTACATGAAAACAGGAGCCAAAACTTGTGGACTCTAAAAAAACCCCCACATTTTAAATAACAGTGGCCACAGTTGGTGCTCACCTGGTCTCAGCACTCAGGGCAGGCAGCTAAATTTAATTACTGGGCAGGTGATGTAATTAAGAGGCGAATACAAACCAGCGGGTATCTGTTCATTTGGCATGAAAACACTACTGTGCTGCAATCAGAGTCGGGGCCAGAAAAATCCGCGCTTGCTAGAACAATCACCCCGGTAAAACGCTGCGGAGAGGTCCCAGCCCAAGCGCTGGCGCGAGGCGTCCGTGGGAGCTGAAGGGAGGAGCAGCAACCCTCGGCACTGATGAATCCAAAGGGGTTATTCCCATGCGTAAAGGCTTTGCAGAATGAGGGGCAGAGATTACCCTGGAAGCGCAGCCCCTATTTCGCTTTTAATATCTTCTGGAATTACTAATATCCCTCTAGAACTACAAAATCTGTTACAGCTGTTGCAACGGTAAATAACAAGGTCCAGCAGAGCTGTAGGCAAGCATTTCAGCAGGACTTTTTCAAAAATTCACATCTAAGAGACAATGTGAATGTGCCACTGAAAGTCCAAACAGGACAAGGTTCAGTTCCCAACCAAATAATTTTCTTGCTGAATAACTGACAAACACACAAGCCAGCTGCATAACCATTTTGCATTGAGTTGTGATTTCAGACTTAAATGCTCGGTAATTATTTCCTTCTATATGTTTGGTAAATTTATTTAAGACAACTCATTAGGTGTCTCAGCAATTTGGAAATTGCTAGGTAGTTAGAACATCTTTTTTTTCTTTGTGAATACTAATTATTAGAAAATAGGGCAATTGTTCTAACGTTTCTTTTCATGATGTCTTTTTTCCCCTGAATTTAAAATCTTGCAGTCACATCTCCTTTCTCAAGTTGCCTTCAGTTCAGCACAGATCGTGGTTTTACATCCAAGAAATTTGGTTTAAAAAAAAAGTACTGGTAATACATACATTTACTGCCAAAATGCTACATCTCTTTCCGTACTGTTCAAATGAACATGCAGGACGTACAAGACTTGGCCTGACATGCAGTACAAGTGTTACACATGGAAAAGGTCTACAGCCTAAAGATCTACGCAGAGTAAAAAAAGAAGCCTGAGATAGCGGGCATTGAATGTGCTAGTTGTTCTAAACTTTTCCTTTCCACATTTTGACAGATGTGATTTCTTACGTTATTTATAACTGTAAACTCAAATGTTGTTTTGCCTTTGCCTTTGTCAGAACCTCAAATGCTAGCGGTCAAGACAAAGCTTAGATGTTTTAGTGGCAAAAAGGACAGCATAAACTATGTGAAGTACAAAGATGGACAAAATGTTTCACTAGTTTGCCCACGAGTGTGTCCGTTCTCTTGACCATAAAAACACGTTTACACGCTAGTATTAGTAACAAGTTGTTAAATGCATTGCGGCACTAGTCAAACTGCTCCAGCTATCTCACCTCTGCTGGCAACAACTACATAAACCAGCCGAGGGTACCAAAAGTTACCCGCTCCCCTTCACGAGAACGGTTCTTAGCTGCTGCATCGGTTTGGCCCGTTATTCAGCAAAGCAATTAAGCACCTGCCCACATCCATCCTCTCGCTCGGCAAAGCACATCAGGTTCCTCCAACTTCGGCCGTGTAACCCAAGTCCTTGCAAGCACCTGCACGAGGACTCGGCTGAGCTGTGTCCCAGCGCTGCCTCGCCGGGAATTACAACCCATCCTGGGAAAGAGCAGTAAGGCCTGGTACGAGTCCCTCCTGCCGCAGCCGCTGGCTAACTGCGATTAAATCAGTCGGCTCCCAGGTGAGGTCTGCCCAGGTCCCCCTTGGCACTCAGCCTTGGAGCTCTCTGTCCCGAGGAAAGTGTCCTGGTTTTGGCTGGGATAGAGTTAATTTTCTTCCCAGCAGCAGGCACAGTGCTGTGGTTTGGATTTAGGAGGAGAATAACGCTGATAACACGCTGATGGTTCAGTTGTTGCTCAGCGCTGCTTATGCCAGGCAAGGACTTTGCAGCTTCCCATGCTGTGCCAGGGGCACAAGAAGCTGGGAGGGGGCACAGCCAGGAGAGTTGACCCAAACTGCCCCAAGGGCCATTCCATACCATACGGCGTCATGGGCAGTATGGAAACTGGGGGGGTTGGCCGGGGAGCAGCGATCGCTGCTGGGAACTGGCTGGGCATCGGTCGGCGGGTGGGGAGCAATTGCATTGGGCATCACTTGCTTTGTGTATTATTATTGTTATTATCATTATTATACTGTTATTATTATCATTACTATTTTACTTTATTTCAATGATTAAACTGCTCTTGCTTCACCCCAGGAGTGTTTCTCACTCTCACTCCTCCGATTCTCTCCCCAACCCACCGGGGCAGGGGCAGTGAGCGATGGCTGCGTGGTGCTGAGCTGCTGCCTGGGGCTGAGCCACGACAGAAAGACACAAAGATTGTCTCTGGGGCACCTCTAACCTGAAATATTCGCAACAGGAGCCTGCCGGAATCGGCAATGTGTCTGCCTGCGGCTTCACAGTAGCACCGGACAACGACAGACATGAATATCTGCTTATCCTTTTTCTACGCCTCCCTCCAAATTATCACTTTTATTTTGGGGTGAAGGATTTTTCTCCCCCTCCAAAAAAGTTTAAATTCAGATCTTCCCACACAAAGTAACACCCAAAGCACTTCTGCAGTCTCCAAGCAAACTGAAAGGTAAAGATCACAGCCAGGTAGGTAGCTACCGTCTCAGATTGCTTTTCTCCAAAAATGTGTCCGAACCACAAAACTGAACAATACACAAACCTTTCAAATTCAATTTTTTTGCTCAACTGTAAAAGAGCAAAGATCTGTCTGGGAATGCTCTGATCTGTGTTTTATTCCAATTGCTTGTAGTCAGACATGTGATTGAATCAACAGTTGAACGCCTCTAGTCTGAATTTTGCTTCAATATGCAGTGAATTCAGTGATAAAAGGCACCAAACTAAAGCTGCGGCAGTACGGAGACACTGCTTTATGTTTTCTAATTACTTTGGGTCTTGAAAGTATTGAGCAATCTGGGGAAGCTACAACTATTGGGTTTTACGACACCTGATAATACTACACCAGCTACTAAATTGCACGTGTTATCCTAAATGAGCTCTTCGGGAAAGATGATGCTTTGTGTCTGCCCCCAATAACACGTCAGCAAGTCAAGAATGTTCCATAAGTCTTCAGGGAAAGGAAAAAAAAAAAAAAAATTAAGAAAAAAGACGAATATTGCCCCCAAACTAAACTTAATCATACTGCCAACTACACAAGCATCTGTGTTTACCATATGTGGTCTACCACAACGTTTCCTCAGACATACAGCATGAAGCCTTCAGCCAGAAAGCCCTGAAATAATGTGGTGTATTGCTAAGTCACTCCTTAGGCCCCCGGCCTCTCCCCCTGCCTCCTCGGAGTACCCTCGGAGATCCCCTCCGCTCCAAGCGCAGCGTCCTGGAGCGGGCGGACACGCAGGACAAATAAACAGCACGTCTGAGTAGTACGGATGCTTTCCTGTGCTGCTGTGACGGAGCATTCTTGCTGCCATGGGTGGACCCCTTTTTTTTTTAACCGCACCTACATCTAGTTCCTTTTTACATCACCGCAGACATTGAACTTGGCACATCACAGACATTGAACTTGGCAATCTGGCAGAGGATTAGCTCCCGTTTCTCCTCTTATGTTCAAGTTTATCCCCGTCCCTCTTTTGTCTTCATCTAGCTTAGCTTTGTTTCCTCTCCCTGGTGCACCCACATCACCAGGTCGCCGGTGTGAAAACCAGGCTGCCCCGTGCCGAGCCGTGCCTGCTCGCACCCTGCCCGCGGCCTGCTCTCAGATATACTTATTTTACCTTTGAATAGAGGCCATCAGCGGGTTTTTGGCACGTCTATAAATCAGCATTTATTATCAGGACCATTCAAGGGTACAGGAAGCACCACCCTCAAAATCACACCCTGGGACTTCAGAGGGCAACGAAGCGCCCGGCAATAAGGCCAATGTCACTTGCCTGCTTTTTTTGGGTTTTTTTGTGACAACGTAAGTTTGTAGATAGACCAGCAACAATGCTTCTGTAGCGATGAACTCTAGGGATCATCACTGCTGTTTTATTTGCCTCTGCAGGACTTCTCTGAGATTTTAATCTTTAGATCTTTATAAAAAGGGAGTAACAACAAAACATCCTAGTCACTGCTTTAAAAATACCCCACCCTCACCTGTTTTGCCCGGGTAAAGCAGCACAAAATTTGGCTGAAGAACTCAGTATCTAGCCGCAGAGGCAGCAACACCAGCCGCCTGACGCAGGAGCCGCTAACGGGACGGAAGGACGTGCACACGCGATGGGACGAGAGACTTCCCGCTCGTGCCGAACAAGCGAGTGTTTTTAAAGCAACACAGTTGTTCTTAACTAGCTTACTGTTGTCAAGCAGATAGATTAAAAAAGAAAAAAACAATCTAAACACAGTAACAGGCATGTGGGGTACTTAAACATAGTATTTCCCATCAATCCACTTATCCATCAGGCTACTAATGCAGCTTGGAGCTTTCCAAAATATCAATACGCAAAATAAGTACAGCTGAGAGAAGCCACGGATGTCGTCTTACATTATGAGCCAGTTTTCGCCTCCCAGATGGTTCCCAAGCAGACCCAGCTCCTCTCCCTCCCTACCCGCCTTCAGCAATCTCTCACGGTTCACCGAAGTTCACCAATTTGACGTCACAGTCGCAATTTTGTCCTTCCATCCTTGAATCTCTTCCCTTCTCCTCCCCCACCCTTACCTACCTTCCACTGGACGAGATTTACTCTGTGCAGAAGACCAGAATAAGCCCGTACAACACCTCAAGCCCTACTCTGTGTGAGGTTTATACGTGGATAAACCTTCGCCAACCTTCTGCCAAGAATGAGTTTCATTCAGTTAGTGGCACAAATCAAGCTAGGAGTTCTGGACACAGCAGACTTTTACCTAGAAGCCTTGTTTTCACAGACAAGGAAAGACGTATCTATTAGAATTTAAGTTTCTGATCACTTAGTAAGTGACCAAGAGCTATCCAACACTTCAAACCGCTCCCTGGAAAAAAAAAAGCCCTGAAAATTTAAAGTATTTGAAATTTATTTTCTCCCTCTGCCTCTATTTTTCTTCTGGTGAACAGACCGCGACCTGTTTCCAAAAAGCTAATTCACAGAGGGAGCTGGAAGTGACCAAGCAGAAGCTTGTTGCTTGTATTTTCGTCTGTGCCTGAGGATGGCTGGTATTTCTGCCAATTCCTTTAGAAAAAAGGAAAAACATTAGAGAGCTCAGATACAACAGGTGAGTTTATGTTCCTGGAGGATTTTTCAGCAGCACGTGGCCATCTGACATTTATTCTCCTCAGCATGTGCGGTGACCTCCGGTTTTTATTTCACAGATTATGTGCATAACAAGACCTTATTTTAGTAAACGGGACCCGAGCGCAGAAGTTGATGGCACAGAAATGAAGCAGGCAGGGTGAGCCAGACTGCCACCGTTTCAAGCTGCTGCCCTCCCAATATGGTCTGTGCGGAGGAGACTCCGGAATTACACCGCCGAGCGGCTGAGAGGCAAGGACCGGCGCCAGGACCCTCGCCATCGCCTCCCTCCTTGGCGTCTCTCCTGCGCAACGCGCTTAACGCTGACTTGGCGTTACTGGAAAGGGTAAGAAGTGTCAAATGAAGGCTCTCAGTAATTCTTTTCTCTCATTCATTGGCTAAAACCATTTTTCTTAACTGTCCAAAACCAGTACGTCTCTCCTTGGGTTGCAAACACAGCCAGAAGACTTCAGCCCCCGAAGCAGGAATGTTCAATACAATCACCTTCCAAGTATTATACATGTGAGGAAAGAAGTGGAATTTTCCTTGAGACCTCGTTGTCAAGAAGATCCTAGCCACCTGCCTGTTTTCACTGCATGCTTTTCCTAATTCAAACAGTTAAATTAAAGAACATACATTTTTTAAGGGTTTTTATGATTACAGCGTCCCAATTTTCTTCTAGCGTGGTGTCACCACTTCCCACACCTTCAGCTTTTATACAACCAAAATAACCCTGAATATTTCTTTTTTTTTTTTTTTTTTTTCAAACAGAAGTGGTTTAGAACATGCCGAACTGTCTCACAATTGGACCCAAAGCTGATGTGGTAAAGCCACGTGCTCACCGACGGTGCTCAAGCAGATGGGAGGCTGGCTTTGCCATTCACCCACTGGTCTGTAAGACACAAACAAGCCCTGCAGGTCTGCAGGGGACCAGCTATTCCAGCTCTGTACCAGGCCCCCATCTCGCAGAACTCAAATTCCAGATAGCACATGCTCTGTAATCCTTCAGGGAAGAAACCTGGTGGGCAGCCAAATTCCATTTATTACACAGAGGACTGCAGCTCTCTGCTGTGACAAGTTATATTTAGGTGGCAATGACTTCCTCTGAAGTCATCCCATCCACTTTGCTTTTGCCCACCTCTCGCCGGGTCTCACCAGGGCACAAAAAAACCCAAACCAGACTTACATCTTCAGTGTAATTACAGGAAAATTAGTTTGTTTAAAATATTCACGCTGTGTAGTGAATGGGAAAGAATTGTGACGTGCTGTTACGGTGTTGTTGAAATGAATTTCATGCTGCTTAATTTAAGCCAAGCAACTGATAGGCTTTGGGCTAAGGTTTAGT